>NC_052354.1:54584731-54612078 GCF_009727055.1 Benincasa hispida
TTGGTTACTTTCCCACCTCTTTCTTTCTGGTTCTGTTGTTCATATTCTAAGTTTTCAGCTGATTTGACCATTTTGATCAATCTATAGTTATGGAATATACTAGTTTTGCTGAAGGTCCTTGGGAATGTTTTGGTTATGGTTTTAATAAGCATGAGATTGGGAGGTTTGGATTTGTGTCATCTGTGTTTGGTTATGAGATTGGGAAACTGGTACTGTATAACATTTTGATTTGTTTATAGGATTTGTAAGAGTTTATGTAATATTGAAGGTTTGTTTGAATTTATAAATATGGATCAATATAGGCTCAAGTTGACTTTGACTTGTACAACCCTAATCCATGAGCCATTGGTATTTGCTTTTTTAAGGTTGAAAATTATGCAATTGAATAAACTAGACTAAACACACTTTTATTTTCTTCAACGTATTAACTGTCTTTCTTTTTTTGATATCTGCCTTTCTCCTTGTTGTGTGGAAGTTTATAATAACAGTTGGTCTTGGTCATTTCTATTTGTGGAACTGTATTGATTTGTAGATGTGAAATCTTTTTAGATCCTTCATGGGGATTGTTAATTATACACATGAACACTTCGCAAAAGATTCCTCTGGAAACAAACTATAAGCAACTATAAGCTTGAAAATTTAAGAGCCTTTAAAAGATAGTTCAAAGACAGAAATGAAAATGATCCTTAAATATTAGATGATATAATATTAAATTTATCTTCTCCCATAGCTTTAGCTTTTGAGTCAATCAGTGGTTTAAGATGGTATCATAGTAGGTGGTCTAGGGAGGTCCCGTGTTCAAACTGTTGCATTATTATTCCCTCCCCAAGCAATATTGATTTACACTTGTTGAGAATTTCAAGCCCATAAGTGAGGGGAAGTGTTAGATGATAAAATATTAAATTTAACTTCACTCATCAGCTTAAATTTTTGGATCAATTGGTGATTTAAGATTAAAAACAAAGATGGACATATTTGCTTCTTCCTGTCTTTTCTCCTTGTTTTCATCAGTTCAAACTTCGAAGGAGGGTGGAGGTGGACTAGGTTCTTGAATGACTTTTTTTCCATTTTTTTAGCAACTTGGACGGGCCCTACTTCTTGCATTATGTTCATGGCCCGCCCTAACTATTCTCGGGAGGCTTTGCCCACCCAGGATCCGAGAGACAACAAGGTTATAAGTTACTGAGCGTATCTCCAAATATCCCAAACTTTTGCCACTGTGACATTCCTTGGGGTCTTCGTTGGCTATTTAGAGCCCCAGTGAGCATAAAAGTTTGTAATAATCTACAATAATTGGTTGCCACATTATTTCCAAATTTGCTTGCAATCTAAGATATCTGTCCAATGTTTGTTGGGTCTGATTGAGACGTTTAATCTAAGATATTGGTATAGCTTGAAGAAAGGGAAGTTTATGATTAGTTTTCTGATGCAAATTTTTGTGTATTCTTCTTTTATACCACAGATCTGCTTCATACACTGATACCCATTCCAAGAAATCTCAACTTCATTGAGCATACCAGTGACATTGGATGGAAGGAGTATGCACTTTTTCTTTGACGTAGATTTTAAGGGTTTTTTCTTTCTTTCTTTCTTTCTTTCTTTCTTTCTTTCTTTCTTTCTTTCTTTCTTCCCAATTGAGTAGTTTGAGTTCTCATTTTATAAAAATTTGTTTTCCCTTAAATAATTTTCTATGTTTGAAAAGTCTGATTGTTGACAAATAGCTTGTTTATTTTGTTTTCTACTTTTTCAATTACACTTTTGAAATGTTAATCTGATTTTAAAACAGAAAACAAAATTTTCTCAAGTATCAAAATTTTAGGGTGATTTTCCAAAATAGAAAAATTAAGGAAAACTATTTATACAAAATAGCAAAATTTAATCTTCTTCGATAGAAGTTGATAGAAATCTATCAGTGTCTATTAGTGATAGAAACTGATAGAAGTCTATCATTGATTCCATGTGATAGGCAATTTCCCAAAATTTTATTTGTTGGTTGGAAAAACCATACATTTTAAAGATAAGAGACTGGAAGCATAATTATTATCAAATGAACCTCAAGGTTTTGTAAGTTTTTATATTGATCTACACATAAATGTAAATGTCAAATCTTTTGATCTCAGGTACCAAAGAGCCAAACCAGTTATAATTGATCCGGGTTTGTACAGCCTCCATAAATCAGACGTTTATTGGGTTTCGGAAAAACGGAGCATCCCATCAGCATATAAATTGTTCACAGGTAAGTGACCCCCCCCCCAAAAAAAAAAATGTAACATCTCTTCTTTTTCTCTCAAACTTGTTTTTTTGTTCTGTTTGGAAACCTTTTCTGTTGAAACTCAATGATTATATACAACAATCAAATTAAAGGAGACTTCAATGAATGATGCTGGCGAAACAGGTACTTTGCAGCTCTACCTCCTCTAAACTACAAAAAGATTTAATGAAAGTATATTTAAGCCATTTTATTCTTTAAACTTCCATGATCATGCTCATTCCTTGTTTAGAATAAACCCCACGCGTTGTTCATTTACCTTGTAAACACACCTGTTATTCATTTACCTCGTCAACTAGTCTGTAATAGACAAATGTTTGAAGCTACCTGAAATAAGTAGGAATTGGATTTTTAACCTGGACAGTAAAATAATGAAGCTTTTAGGAGAAAGTAAAAAAAAAATAATAATAATAAGGGGTTGTGTTTATCAACTCTGAGCTGATATGGCATTTTTTCTTAAAAGGAAATATAACTTTTCATTGATAAAGTGAAAAGAGATTAATGCTCAAAGATACAATGAGAGAGCTAATATGGTATTGATTTGAATTTTGTGGATAGTAATTTGTTTCTGGCACTGACTGACTGAGAGTCAAATTTCCTTTAGGTTCTGCATGGATGATGCTCTCTCGCCCTTTCGTAGAATACTGTTTGTGGGGATGGGACAATCTCCCTAGAGTAGTCCTCATGTATTATGCCAACTTCCTCTCGTCCCCTGAAGGCTATTTCCACACTGTCATTTGCAACGCCAACGAGTTTCGCAACACCACGGTCAACCACGACCTTCATTTCATCTCGTGGGACAATCCCCCAAAGCAACATCCTCATTTTCTCAACCTTTATGATTTCCAACGAATGGCAGATAGCAATGCACCTTTTGCTCGGAAGTTTGGCCGTGATGACCCAGTCCTCAACAAGATTGACTCCGATTTGCTGGGTTGCAATTCTGATGGATACTTTCCTGGCAACTGGTTTGACTTGTTTGGAAATAGCAGTACTTCAAGTATACACGACATAACAAACACCACCAGTCTAAGGCCAGGACCCGGTGCCAAAAGGCTTAAGCATCTAATTGATGGTTTGTTAACAGCACCTGATTTTCACACTTCACATTGTGTGTAGCACAGTAAGCTCTGAGATTGGTGCCCGGGCGGGAGAGTGTACAGTTAACGGCAGAGATCTGATAGCAAAGCTACTATAAGGAAGGGAAAGTCTCACAGCTTTTCTGGAAAACATGCTTTGGCTTAGATTCTTATATAGAGGTACAATAATTTTGTAGTTCAATAGCAGCAGCAGATCTGCTTTTCTTCTAATAAAAGTAGTTTTTATGATTAATCATATAGAGATGCCATTATATTAAGACTTGATGAATGCAATGTGCTTGGCAATTGGCTGAGTGATTAGATTTCCTTTACATGTATCATTCAGAGCAAAGTTAGAACTAGTTTGACAGATGGAACCTTAAATCTGAATTAGAGTATTCAACATTGTATTAACTATCAAGGATCTTATTCTTCCACTTTAAGGGAGGTATTGTAAAGGTCAGAGCTAGCTCCTGGAAAATAAACAATGGATAATCTTTTAAACAATTGCATTTTTTTTTACCTATATTCAAATATATAACCTTGGTGGGATTGGATACTGAAATTTCCAAATGTATTATATCCTTCTTAAAAAGTATGTGAACTATATTCTTGTGTTTACATGAATATTTTGAATTTCTTAATAGTATACACGGTGGTTACTTTATATTACATCAATTTGAAATAAATGTTTTAATTTCTCCCCTATGTTATACTTAAAAAAAAAAAATCATTCTCACCTTTGTCTATAAAATTATACAACTAAAATGAGCATATCTCAACTTACTAAAGGTTATATTATCGATTTCAATGTCGAAAGTTCGATTTATCCATTCCATATATTGTCAAAGTATAGATATATAGTACACACATGACAATTATCTATCTACTACATAAACGGATGGAATTTACTACTTAGTTGAATACATATTGAAAATGAAATTGCGTTCTTATTAAATGTGACTCACAGGTTTGTGTACAATACCCTAAATTTTACATTGATTTTGTTATTTTTTCAATAAATTGATAAAGGAAATGCAGTGAAACACGATCCTAACATTGAAATTGTAACAATTATCTGAAGATAAAAATTATAACGCAAATTGATTTAATGTGACCATCATACCATATTGTAGCTATGCCTCTAGTATATTTGTTTTATGATTTTATTATGAGTAAAATTATACTGTTCTCTTGACTTATTTGACTTCAAATCTTGTTCGTGTTAATATGCTAACACACATATTTGAAGTTGGATCATTATTTTTTTAAACTCAAAATAAAAGCAAATATATATCGGTTTGCGAGCTAGATCGTCGTCAACTCTATTTTGTGAATGGTCAAATTCAAAGTAATTGAGCTTTTGCACATTCATCGCTTTGCTAAACACGATATTGCTGTGCAACCTATTTACCCCAGTCAATTTTGTCCACCTCCTTATTATTGAAAAGTTCATCGACTACAATGGATATTTAAAAGTAGTAGATACCAAAATAGTTAATGTATTGAAGTTAAATTATTAGATATTGACACTCAAGAAGAATTCAACTAAAAGAAACATCTTCAAAGTTTATAGACAAACACGTGATTGACACATGTCACATCATATTTCACTTTAGTGATAATTAACTTATACATCCTTCTTTGAGATCCACGGTTCAACCTTCCATTCCACGAATTCACAATTGTTGTACTAAAAAAAAATTCCTATTTTGTTATTTTGGAAAGGATGGATGGATAATAGTTCTATGCATCATGATCGGCTCAAAACAGGCCAATGTTTCTCTACCACCTTAAATATAAGCAAAAACAACTATCTTTATTTCGATAAAATAACGTAAGTGAAAAACCCATAAAGAAAAGAAAACGATCTTTCTTCTTCTCTTTATTAAAAATAATGTGATTTAAAAAAACAAAACCCCATTTTCCACCGTCGTTTGGTTCCCTATTGGTTTTTTCCTTCTTTCCTTTTTGTTTTTCTTTTAAATTTTTATTTTGACGATTTAATTATGTACATCTAAAACATCATTTTAAAAATAAGAGATTCAATGGAAAAGAAATATATACTTAGGCCACGTTTACTCTAATTTAAAGGTAATAAATCAATTGTAATGTGAAAAGGGGTCCATTTGGTTATTAGTGTTGTTTACTTGTGTTCTTATCACATGGGGTCCATTTTCAAATATGTAATAAAAAACGTAAACTGATTGACAGACGTAGCGTGTTCAATTCAATTGCATATGAAAATTATGTCATATCGTTATCGTTATCATTATTGTTACTATTGTAGAGAAAAAATCAAGAATCTTGACATATTTACTGTTACTGATATCGTTACTGTTATGATTTTAATGCAATCAAATTTTGGGAAAATCTTGGAGCTAAAAAATTTGAAATCTTTATTGAATGAATAAGAGACAACCTTTAAATAGACCCAAAGGTGAAGGGTGTGTTCACACCTAACTAACTTAACTTTAACCTAACTCTGAACTCTTTAAATAAAACCAAAGAGGAAGAGTTTGTTCACACCTAAACTAAAAATGTTTTACAAAAATATAAAGAGAATAAAAATACAAGAATTACTAAAGTACCCTTATATCAATTCCACCCCATACAAAAATAAAACTCGAAATTTACATAGACAGAGAAAATTCATTTTATGCACAGTAAGGAAAAATGTTAGCTACATTACATGTGGGGTTAATATTTATAGAGGATGGAAGTTCCACTTTGAAGCATTGTCTTCAAATTTTTCCAAAATAGGAAAGGGACCGAATTTCTTGTCAGATAATTTGCAGTATGAACCAGTTGGTAGTCAAGTCTTTTTTATGTGAACCATGACCAAATCTCTAGGAGCAAATTCAACTATTCGACGGTGGGTATCTGCCTGTGCTTTGTACTTTGAATTTGCAATTGTTAGTTGTTGGATCACTTCAATATGAACTTTTTGGACTCGGTCTATCATCTCCTCAACGTCTAAACTAAAATCATCAGTATAAGGTAGATTAATAAGGTCGAAAGCCAATCGTGGAGGATGACAATAAACGACTTCAAAGGGGCACTTCCCTGTTGACCTATCGTGCATGTTGTTTAATGCAAACTCAGTTTGTGAGAGAGCAAGATCCCATTTTTTTGGTTGATCTCATATGAGGCATTGAAGAAGGTTTCCCAAAGAACAATTTATAACGTATGTTTGGCCATCCGTTTGAGGATAACTGGCCGAACTAAATTTAAGCTTTGTACCTAGCTTTTTCCACAAACTTTTCCAAAAGAAATTCATAAATTTAACATCCCTATCGGATACTATGCTTTTAGGAATGCCATGTAGTCGAACTATTTATTTGAAAAGTAGATTATCAATGTTTAAGGTGTCTGATGTTTTCCTACAAGCAATGAAATGGGTCATTTTGTTGAATCTATCAACAACAACAAAGATCGAGTCATGACCTCGTTGTGTACAAGGGAGGCCAAGGATAAAATCCATTGACAAATCCTCCCAAATATTGGATGGGATGAGAAGGGACGTATATAAGCCATTATTTTGCGAATGACCTTTTTTTTTACAAGTAAAACATCTATTGACAAAATTATTTATGTCCTTACTTAATTGAGGCCAAAAGAATCTCTCTGACATAGTAAGGTAAGTTTTGTCTTGACCAAAATGGCTTGTTAGGCTATTGGAATGAGTTTTAGCTAATAGGGCCTCTCTAAGAGAGCCTTGTGGTATACACGAAAGGTTGCTTTTGAGTAGAAATTTATCCAATAAATGATAGTCTTTGATCGATGAATTCGTTTGACACTGTTGCCAAATATCTCCAAAATCCGATAAGATTCGTAGCAATTTGGGAGAAGATCAAATTTTGTGATCGTGGAGTGTAGTAAAGTCAATAATGAGGATTTACAGCTTAAAGCATTTGCCACTTTGTTGGTTGTGTCAGATGTATGCTTTATTATAAAGTCAAATTTTTTAATAAATGAGATCCAACGAGCGTGTATTCGACTTTTATTTTTTTAGGAATGTAGGAACTTAAAGGAGCAGTGATCGGTGAATAAGATACTATTTTCCAATCAAATAATGTTCCTAGTAATGAAGGGCATGAGTCAAAGCGTACAATTCTTGCTCATAAGTCATCCATTTTTTACGAGAAACACTCAATTTTTCGCTGAAATATTCAATAGGATGAGACTCTTGGGATAAGACAGCTCCTATGCCGAATCCACGAGCATCCATGGCAAATTGAAAATGTTTGCTATAATTTGGAAGAGCTAAGACAGGTGATGAGGCTAACTTTTCTTCGAAGGCCAAAAAACTATTCATAGCTTATGAGGACCAAGAAAATTTGCCTTTCTCTAGAAAAATCGTGAGTGGTGCAGCGATGGATCTAGAGTTTTTAATAAACTTTTGGTAAAAGATGTAAGGCCTAAAAAGGACTGAACTTCCTTCAAAGTATTCAGAGGGGGCCAATTTTGGATGGCTGCAACTTTGAGATGGTCAGCTTGGATGCTAGTTGAAGTAATCACAAAACTTAAAAATGATATTTTAAGGGTGAGGAATACACGCTTCTTATGATTGATATACAATTGATTTGTAAAAATGATGGAAAAAACTTCCTCTGGATTATGTAAATATATCTTTATTGTCTTGCTATAGATGAGGATGTCATCAGAATAGATGACCACAAATTCATTTATGAATGGGGAAAAAAGGTGGTTCACAAGCCTCATAAACATGTTGGGTGCATTGAATAAACCAAATGGCATGACCAACCATTCGAATAAGCCTTCATTTGTCTTGAAGGTTGTCTTCCATATCCCTCTTCTGTATTCTTATTTAGTAGTACCCACTATGTAGGTCAAGCTTAGAAAGAAAAAAAAAACTTGAGCATCAGATAATTAGTCTAAAAGATCACTAATCCCAGGAATAGGAAATCTATATTTAATCGTAATTTTATTAGTGGCTCTATTGTCAATACATAAATGCCAACTCCCATCTTTTTAAGAGTTAATAGGGTCAGGACCGCGCAGAGGCCAAGGCTTGGTTGGATATGTGGTTTGCGCAAAAGATCTTAGATAATATCATGAATAGCTTTATATTCTGAGGGGCTTGTTTTATAGCGAGGGAGGTGGCGTAAGGAAGCACCCGGAATTAGGTCAATATTATGTTCTATTTCCCGACTTGAGGGTAGTCTATCATGAACTTTATAAAGGTTGGGAAATTTGGCCGATAGATCTGCAACCCTACTGTCTATAGTGGTTGCAAGGATTGTATTGTCCATTTGAAACAATGAGGTCAATGTAAATGTTGAAGCTTGTTAAAGGGCCCTTTTATGAGTAAGTATAGAAAACAAATGTCCTTTGGCCGTTGAGCTCCCATGGTCTAAATCCTTAAGTTTTATTGTGGAGTGGAAGGAGAACAACTTTCTTCCCCATCCAATTAAACTCACGTGTATTTGCAAAGTCTTTGTGGACTGTTTGGTTGTCAAACTGCCATGGACGACCAAGGAGGACATGACAAGCATCCATTTAGATAACATCACATATTATTTGATCCTTTTGGTGGTTCCCAATAGATAAGGGTACGGTGCAAGTTTCATTGATCAAGGCTTCTCCCTCATTTTTTGATACAGACCACTCTATAAGGGTGTGGATGAGGGTCTGTTTCCAGTTTTAAAACCTGAACCAACTTTTTTTAGACCATATTTTCACTACTTCCATTGTTGATAATGACCAAGCACACTTTCCCATTAATAGTACACTTGGTACGGAAAAAGAGAATGTCTCTGTGGTTGTGAATCGGATGATGGAGTTAATAAGATCCTTTGGATCACGCATGAGAGTTCATTCCCCACATCTGGTGTTACCTCAAGCTCATCAGTATCCTCTTGCTCAAATTCACTTTCATCCTTACGCTCATGAATTGTCCAATTCCTCCTTTGAGGGCAGTCATTTTAGAGATGTCTAGCTTGACCACACCTAAAACATTTGTCAATATTAGGTCTATCATACAGGTTAGAAGTTTTATTAGACAAAGTTTGGGTACTGCCCTTTTGTTCACCATCGATTCTTAGCCCGAAATCATTTGGTTTAGATGAGGAGAAGTTTGCCATTGATTTTTGTCCTTCACCAGAGGACTTTTTGGATTGTAAAGGTTGCTGGTTGGTCTGTCTTTCCCAATTAGATCTCATTCGACCCATCTTCATTGCTTATGATTATCATCTTCTTCAACTGTAGTGGCAATAGTTACAACTTTTGAAAGGCAAGACGTAGGATAAAGATGAAATTTTTCTTTAATATCTTGTCACAAATGATCCACAGACCGAGCTATTTGCTGGTTTCCATTTTCGGCCAAGTTGTTATGTGCACTTAACTTTTGGAATTCTTCAGTATGATCCTCAGTGTTTCTATTGCCTTGTTTATAGTGTTAAAACTGGTTGTAAAAAAGTATTTCATGATGAATTGGTATAAACCTCTTCTTCATCAGACGTAGCATCTGATGGAACATTAAAAACATATGTACAGTGGAAGAAATGAAATCGACAACATTCTAATTGCAATAAAAACAAGAATAAGCATGCAAGATAGAAAATACAACATTTGAAGACTCCACTGCAAACTTCCTCTCTCGTGCACGAATGACACCACTAGCGGTAAATTCCATTATTCTCCGGTTGAAGAACACGGTTGTGGACCCGTTTTGTTAGTGAAAATAAGGAGATTTCACTATGGAAAAAAGAAGAGTAAAGATAAACGAGGTGGAAGATTATAGGTCAAAAGTTGAGGAAACATTAGTCTTGCAATTTTAAAAAACAAAGCCTTTTGTAGAGAAAACACATGTAAAATCCCATTTTGCATGTCTTCCACCTCAAACTTCACTTGCATGTAATCTTTAGGTGTCAAACTTGGGAAATGTCACTTCAAAGTCCACTTCGTTAGTGGGAAAATCAAACAATTGAATTTTTCTATTAACTAATTTTTTTATTAAAAAAATGAAATATAATTTTCAAATTTTGAAAATTATTCAATAAAAAAATCAATTAAATAAAATAAACAAATTTAATATCATATATTAAGTTGTTTAAGACATCTAGCTTTGATTAATCATATTAATCAAGTTTAAAAAATACTTTCATGCTAATGATAAAGTATACTCTAAAAATTAATTAATTTTTTAATTGTAAATTATATCTCATATAAAATACAATGTTTCATAAAACCCGAATTTAAACATTTCAAATTCTTACTTCACCTAGTTCTTCAAATTTGTCCGTATTGAGCTAGCAAGGAGACCCGATGGACCTACAAATCATGAGCTTCAACGATCTGAGACTAACTGGTCAAACTCTTTAACCTAGTTAATCAACATTCGCTAACTAACATGATTGTCCACTATAGCCTGTAGTTGCACTCCCTTCACCATCGATATATCATGTGTCCATTTGATATAACCGTCATCAATAAGTTGATCATTCACAGGTTGTTCGTAGCCTCAGTTAGGTCAAATATCAAAACACCCATGAGTTACATATTTTCTCCTTAAATACCACTATTCCTCTAATGAATAATTGATTTGGGATCATAATCACTAAATTATTCCCTCTCAGGCCAACGAGGGGATGAAGCCCCTTGTTAAAGTCCCGGGATCAACCCTTAAGGGAACGACCTTTCTACTATCTCTAAAATGGATAGGAGTGAATTTCGTCTTGCAAATTCTATGTCCCTAGACATCTACCCGGTCTTATCCCTGAAATTGGAGGCATATTAAACAACTACGCTGGGCTTACCCTCACCTATGCAAATCAAGGGATAATCGTGAATAAACAGAAGTTCACAGGACAACTTAGGATTCAGATCAAGTGATCTAGGTCGTCAAAAAGTGAAATTAATCAGTGTTTACAGTAAACGATGTTAATATGTAACAATGATTATTTTGTGGTCTATCTTACACAATCTCATCGTGTAAAACACCCCCCGCTCACATGTCTCTACATGAACAAACTGATCACATCGTTCATGACACTTTACAACATTTGTAACAATCATAAAGCGGGCCATATTCGATAGTATCTCCAAAAATAGGTACCCAACCTAATATGAGTACTATAGACAATTTAGGCTATTTTACTTGAACTTGATCTAGTTTATGTCTCCACATAAAGTCAAAGTATTCATAATAATAGTCAAGAGTTCGTAGTTTATTGGATTTAGAGTTATTAAATAATCAACAATACTTGTCTGAATAAACTTCATATATGTTTACTGTTTACAGAACTACGAGTTTTAGGACATACAATCCAACAACATCTTGGGCCAACTTTGATTTTGTCATTTTATGAAGATTCTTCTGTTGTTTTGGACTTGATCCCACCAAGCGGATGCTCTCTTTTTCAACTTCAAGGAAACTAGTTTAATTTTTTTGTCTTCCGAAGTTCCCATATATGCAAAGAAATGTTCGACATCTTTTACCCAATCAAGGAAAATTCGATATTCATTCTTCCATTTTGGGTTGTCAATCTTCATTTTACAGTCTGGTTCTTGTCTATAATAGGGTCCTTTTCCTTGCTGGCTTCCTTCGTGCCAATTATGGACAGGGGGAAATTTATCCCCTTGAAATTCATGAAATCTTGGTTGCCTTTCTTGGAAGGGAATGTGGTATCGTAGGCGTTGTTCTCGATATGGTGGTTGGAATCATGTATCCCCCAAGTATTCTAATCAATCAACTTCATCAGATGAATCAGAATCATAATCTAAAAGGTTATAAGGAATCAGTCTGTCCAAATGATTTTAAGGAACCGGCCTCTGTTGCCACAAATTTTCACTTTGGGAATCCTCTCTTGGAGAGAATCTTGACCTTTCTTGATTTTTTGTCTTCATAAAAGTTTTTTTTTTTCTTGTTTTCCAACAGCCAGGAATGATGATCTTTTGACTTATTAGTTTTCTTGTTATTCATTCAAGCTTTCTTGCATGGGTTCTTTACATATATTCATCCTACTGAATTCTTGAGTCAATTGTTCAATGGCCAGCTTCGTGTCATTTACTGTAGATTGAACATTATGCAGTCCTTCATTGAGATTTCCCACACAATCTTCTACTTGCTGCAACTGAATATTAAGGGATCTTGGAGATGAAAAAGCTTCCGCTTCATTAGGGAAAGGATGGGGATTTTTGGGATTCTTCCCCGACATCAGGCCACCGTTCACGTGGGTGCTCTGATACCAAAACTAATGCAATCAAATCTTGGAGCCAAAAAAATATGAAATCTTTATTGAATGAATAAGAGATAACAAGGCCACATTTAAATAGACCCAAAGGTGAAGGGTGTGTTCACACTTAAAACTAACTTAACTTTAACCTAAATAAACCTAGCTCTAGCCTCTTTAAATAGATCCAGAGAGGAAGGGCTTGTTCATACCTAAACTACAAATACTTTACAAAAGTATAAGGAGAATAAAAATACAAGAATTATTAAAATACCCTTACATCGGATTTGACCCTAAGAGATAACGGTAACAGTAATGGTAAATGTGACAAAATCTATAATTTTAAATAAAATAATGAAAATAAATCAAATTACATTTACGATTCAGACTCATTACAATTGACCTATCAATAAAATTATTTTATGATTTGGTATACGTGATCTTAATATTTTCAAACGTGTGTTTGATAGAAAATTTCAGATATTAAATCTCAATTAAATAAATTATCAAAATATATTTGATATTATTTATACCCTAAAATTAAGGGTTGTTTTTAAATATAGAAAAATGAATAAAAGATGATAAACACAAATAATTGCCTATTACGATTTATCACATATTTTATTATTATTTGTAAATATTTTTAATAATTTTATCATTTAAAATAATTTTCCTAAAAGTAATGGCAAGCTAAAACTCTAGCTTACTCTAAACCATGAACTTGGAACTATAACATATTAATTCCAGTCAGTAGGCAAAATGCCCTCTAAATCTATCCATATTTCTCTCTCTCTTTTTTGTGCAATTTATTATTTTTAATATTATTTACAAAACTACTCCAAATTTAAAAATTTATTTATTTAATTTTTTTTTTGATAGATCGAACTTCTAATCCGTGCGAATTTCTAATCTCGAAATTGAAAGTATAAATGAGGGGAATTGAAATTTATTTTGAAAAGTGCATTATTCTGCTTTTGTTTCATACGCCTTCTTGCGCAAAACCCCACTGGGCATAACAACTAGGGCTTATGAGCAGGGTTTATCGAACAGTTTTGCGTCCGTAAATCGCCCTGCATTTTCCCGCCCTCCAGCTTCCAAACTCCTTCTCCTTCCCATTTCTGCGGCAGCTTCCGAGTTCTACTTACAGTGCGCCCCACATGATGTCCTCCAAGCAGAACCTCCACATTATTGAGTCGGCCCTTTTTGGTCCTTCCCCTCCGTCGCCGGCTCAGAGGGTCGAGCTCTTACACGCCATTCACAATTCTATACCTGCTTTCCGGTCGCTGCTTCAATTTCCTGTACGTATGGCTTTGTTTTTCGTCATTGGCTGAACTGGGTCTATGACATTTTTTGTGATTTATTAGCTTGTCTTTGTTTGTTGGTGTTCTGATTTTATTGAATTTTGGGTTGTAGCCTCCGAAAGCTTCAGACCGTGCACAAGTTCAATCTAAAGAAGTCAGGCGACCAGATTCTTCAACAATAACGCTCGATGACCAGGACGTCGAAATTGTAAATTCTTCCTCCATTTGTTTTTGTTTTTCCAGGTTGTCAATCAGATTACGAGTCTATGATGTGGGTTGTCATAGAATTTAGGTTCGGGTGCTTACTTTTTACTTGGCCACAGTAGAAAAATACTAGTTTAAGTAGTTAACCTTCTTCATCTCCTTCTTCTACTTCGGTTTGGTGGAAGGCATGTCAACGAAGTTTCATTATCTATAAACGAGGGATAACTTGGTTCAATTCCGGCAATTTTTGTTGAGGATGCCATGTTGAAAAGATGAAAAGATGTTACAATTTTTTAAAAATATATATATATTTAATGAGAATCAGCTTCATTAATTAAATGAAATTATCCAAAGATACAAAAGGAGACCCAATTGGCTTTGAGATACAATAGACCTTACCATCTTTAAAAGATACAAACTACACCGATCACAACCAATTGACTTTGAGATGAATCCCATGTTTATCTAATATAGTATAAGAGCCCATGAAATCCAAACGGGTATTCGGTCAAAGAAAAAAAAAAATGGGATCCGACTCAAGAATGGTGAACCCAAAAAAGATATGGTCTTGAGGGGTATGTTGAGGATTTCACATTGAAAAGATGAGGAGACCTTACAATCCTTAAAAGATACATGAACTACTCATTCTATTGCTAATTGATTTTAAGATGGAACCCCATGCTTATCTAATAATATTCCAAGTATAATTATGCCTACTCTCCAAACAAATCCTGGATGTAAAAGAAATGATTGCTTCAAAACTCTTTGGAACTAGAAAATGCATTTAATTAAACTGGTCCAAAACCTCGTCTAACTGCATTGTGATGTTAGGTCTCATTTTGAGGTTAGTTAACTAGGCCAGAATCAAGAAGTCGTCAACCCCTTTTCCTTCTTACATATGTCTTGGCATTATGGTTATTATTGTTCTATTCTGATAAGAAATCATGCTTTTATTGAGAACTATGAAAGAATATACAAAGATATAGAAAAAAACAGCTAACAAAAGTAGTTCAAAGGACTATAAAAAAGGCTTCAAATCCATAAGCATAAGAGGTAGTTGGCAATTACAAAAGATATTAGCTGCCAAGGCCCAAATCGAGGTATTTAATGATTAATCTCATCACATCACATGACTCATCCACATACCTCTCGCTCCTAAAATTATGCAGTCTGCTCAAGCCAAACCCCCCAAATAATTGCAATAAAACAAGTCTACCACAAAAATCAGCTTTTCTCCTTATAGGCCAAGATTGAATCCTTCCATCATTGCTCAATAGTCCCTGCTCCTTGAAAAGAGTCTCCAACCAAAAGCGGGACAAAAACAAATGAGAAAATTGGCTACTTCAAGGGATATGGTCTATATATACTGCTGTTACTTCTCTACAAAGGGAATGCCATGGAGGCCCCAAAAATTAAGGGGAGTGTTTTTGGTCATGGCTCATAGTATTAACACACCGGTGTACAACTTGCTTGACATAGGAATTAACCTTTTTGAGAATCTTTACCCTCTAGAGCAAGAAAAAGAGGTGAACGCCTGGGGGACGAGGGGTGGAGGGGCACAAAGAATATGGAAGAGAAAGCTAGAAGAGCACCTCTGAGAAGGACTTAGGGTTTAAATACAATAATCCTTCCTCTCAAAGGAAAAGCAAGGATTACACCTCCAATGACTTCCTATTCATAAAAGAATGACCAATTGAAAGTAGAAGACGCCTCCAAAAAAGTCAAAACAAAAGCCACTAAATGCAACCTTTTATCTAAAAGATGGTACAGGTGGGGGAAAGAATTGCAAAGAGTTTTTTTCACCCACCCACAAACCTTCAAAGAAAAAAGATATTTGAGCGATCCCCAATAGAACATTTCAAAAACTAGGAGAATGAAGGAAAAATTGACGAAATAGCTTTTTGGGGGGTTTTTAGAGGATTAAGCATAATTCTAGAAACCCACCCAAAAGTTTGATAACCATATGTTTGGAAACAAGGTGGAACCCAAATGAACATACCCATGCTCATGTTGAAATTTTTATTTGTGAAAGCATTTCACGCATTTTGTTCTTGGGCCCATTTTGCGTTAAAGACCCAGTTGGGCTAGATCTTCTTTTATGGAAGTGAAGAAATATATGTTGAATATTTTTGGTTGGTTGTACCAAGCTATCAAGTTGTGGTTCTTGGAAGTCGATAGCTTTTGTTAGGCTAGTTAAGGGTCCATTTTTAGTGCGAGTTCAGCAGTCTTTTGTGATCTCCATTGTAATAGAATCTGTTGTTGCAGAAGACTGGACATAATTCCAAGTTTAGGAGGAACCAAGATATTATTTTGGTGTCATTTTATTCTATTTAATTGTGACTTAATTATCTTGTCTGGCTTAACCAGTGAAGGAGAGATCCATTGTTATAGCATTTTAATATTCTGCAATTTTAATAGTGTTCAACCATGATCTTATGCCACGTTAACAAGGTCTTCTTTTGCAATCTTAGGTTGCCAACACCCAATCCATTCACAGATTGGGAAAGCACTCTCAATTGATTAAGCGTAACCTACTCCTGCCCATAAAAAATCCTCATGATTGTAGTTTATTTTGTTCATTTATTATTTTTTTCAAAATTTAAATAGACTTTTTGTCATTGACGCAAGGATCCTAGAGAGTAGGGGTGTGCATCGTTACCGACAGATCAATGGTATTTGGTTTTGGAGGGTTGGTAGCGCCGATCAATCGACCATAGTGGTGGTTGGTCCGTTTTAGTCGGTTTATGGGAAAAAGAGAGAGAGAAGGAAGAAAAAAAAGAAAGATTTTGCGTTCTTCGTTTGGAGGTGTGAAGAAGAAAGAAGAAAGAAGAGGGAGTAAGAAAACACAAAGAGAGAGGAAGAGTGAGCAACGAAGAAGATTGGAATTAGTATTTTAGTTTTACTGGTCTTTTGGGGCTGGCGTTTTCCTAGAGGTTTTATTCAAAGAAGATTCTTTTGATGCCAATTGGCATTTAACATCTAAGAGATTGAATGAGTTATTCAAGCATTGGCCTCAGCTTGATCACTTTGAAGTTGTCGGAGTTGAAGCTTCTTTTTAGAATTCTCTTTCCAATCAATGTGCAGAATATTCTAAGGCTTATGCTTAGACCTCGAATGTAATTATTTCTTCAATTTAATTATCTTGTATTGTCCTACGTGTTTCTCTAAGTATACTTGGCAAATTCTTGTTTTGTTTCGTTTCCTTGTATTTTGAGCATTTGCTTCTTCTCATTTATTCAATGAAAAATCTTGAAGAAGAAAATGAGGGAGGGAAAAATAATGGAAGAAAGAAGAAAAGAAACTCACCTAGGGTGGTGGTGACCTCTGGGAGGGAGGGAGAAAAGTGAGATTAGAGGAAAGGGGGAAGAAGAAGCGGAAGAGGAAAGAAAAGAGGGGAAAGGAGAGAGAGAAGGGAAAATGAGGAGTAGGGAGTCATAGGGAGAGGAGAGAGTAGGGAAAAAAAATAAAAAATATTAATTTAAAAGCCAGTGATAGAAAGTTTTAAAACTTCATACCTATAAGTTTAACCACCTCGGTTTATAAGATTATTACAAAAGTGCTTGCTGGGAGAATGAAGAAAGTCTTGCCAAGTTTAGTCTCTCCCTCAAAGTACTTTCATTGAAGGAAGACAAAATTTGGATCCCTTCCTTATTGCTGATGAAGTGTTTGAAGGTTATCGTGCAAAGAAGAAAATGGGATGGATTATAAAACTTGACTTGGAAAAACCTTTTGATAGAGTTGATTGGGATTTCATTGAAGATGTCTTGTTTCTGAAGGGCTTCAACAGTAAATGGATTACTTGGATCAAAGGTTGCATTAGTAGTCCCAAATTTGGGGATTTTGTGAATGGAAGACCTAGTGGAAGAATCCAAACTTCAAGGGAAATTAGACAAGGAGACCCAAATTCTCCCTTCTTATTTCTTTTGGTAAGTGAAGTACTTAGTGCCTTTGTTGATTTTTTTTTTTTTTGGGTGGAGAAAGGACTCTTTGAAGTCTTCAAAGTGGGGAAGGATAAGATCCATGTTCCCATTTTTCAGTCCGCTGATGATGCTTTAATATTTTGTAAATACAATGATGATATGCTTGCTGCCCTTTCAAAGATAATTGATCTTTCTGAATGGTGTTCTAGTCAGAAAGTTAATTGGTACAAGTCAGCTTTATGTGGGATTAATGTGGAGGAGGATTTAATTCTTTCAAAGGCAGACACCTTGAATTGCAAAGTGGAACATCTGCCCTTTCTTTATCTTGATCTCCCACTGGGGAGATACCCTAAACAACTTGCTCTTTGGTCGCCTGTGATTGAAAAATTTCAAAAGAAGCTTGATAGGTGGAAGAGATTCAACTTATCGCGAGGTGGCAAAATCACATTATGTAGATCGACATTGGAAATTTGCCAATTTACTATATGTCAATATTTTTAATATCGGCTAAATTTGTATCCATGTTAGAAAGAATCATGAAATCTTTCGTTTGGGAAGGTAACAAAGGCAACAATATAAACCACTTGGTGAATGGGAACTGACTTCTAAATCCCCAAAAGCAGGTGGTCTCAGGCTTGGAGGTTTGAAACAGAAAAAATTGGCCCTTCTTGCTAAATGGGGATGGAGGCTAATGCATTAATCTGATTCATTATGGAGAAAAATTATTCATAGCTTACATGGCAAGGACAAGTTCTCTTGACATATGGCTGGTGCGGAGAATCTAGTCTTAGAGCCCTTGGATAAGTATTTCAAGAATTTGGCTTCAAGTTGAATCATTTGCTACTTTTAAGATTAGATTTGGTAATCGAATCTCCTTTTGGAATGACAATTGGTTGGCTAATTCGGTCCTTAGCTTGAGATTTCCCAGACTATTTAGAATTGCACGCTTGCCAAACGGTTCAATTGCTGATCACTGGGATGGTAATACATTGGCATGGGCAGTCTTTTTTTAAAAGATTGCTTAAGAATGGTGAAACTCAGGAATTCCAGCAACTTCTTGTAGATATATCAAATAAATCTTTTGGGATTTTGCTTGGCTCAAGTTGCTAGTCTTTGGAGCCTTCTGGCAAATTCTCGGTTAAATCCCTTTTAGAAGCTTGGTTGCTGAAGACAATATGGATAAAGCTGATTATAAAATTCTTTGGAAGTCAAATTGTCCAAAAAGAATCAACGTTCTTATTTGGATCTTTTTTTTTGAAGAACATAGTCATTGTAGGTGCACAACAAACCGTAAAAATTTGCTTCCCAAGTTATCATTTTGTTTGTACATAACATATATGTTGAAAAGACCAGAGAAAATAGGAAGAATTTGGAAAACCAATGGGATGAGAATTGAATGGATATTATCGAATATTGACTAGTAATTGTTTACAATCTCTCAGAGAAAATTTAGATGACACTGATCGCTACAAGTAATGGAGATCATTTTTGAAGCTTTGTACCAATGGATATATTATTCGAGGCAGATCAACTCTTATATACACCATAGGGCTTTGCATTTTGGACAATCCAAGGGTGTTCGAGAACTTTGTGTAGTGGCTACCATTGAGAACAATCCTTGACAAGCATTTGACTGATAAGATCCTTTGCAGTTGAAGAAATTATTGGTCTCTGAGGAAACATCAAATCTACTTGCACAATTCTCTTGTATGTGTCAGAGTGTTCTGTAGCCTCAAACGGAGGTACCCATAGACAAACTCATAGCATAATACACCAAGGTTCCAGATATCCACACTTGCATCGTGTTCCACTCTCTCCACCATTTCAGGAGGCAAATAATCCAGTGTTCCACACATAGCCCGCCTATGGTTGAACGTGTGCACTAATCATCCAAAGTCAGCTATCTTGAGTTGACCCTATGCACCGATTAGAAGATTTTCTGGTTTGATGTCTATGTGGATCACATGTTTTCCATGACGGTATATGAGTGCCCGAGCCAATGACGCGACGTTAGTAGCAACACGTCTCTCACTAAAGTTTGCACTTCTATTGTCTTGTAAAGCTCTCCTTAGGGTGCATATTCCAATACCAAATAAATCCATTTTTCATCGTAGAAATATCCATAAAGGCGTAGAATGTTGGAATGCCTAAGATGACTCTATATTTCAACTTCACGATGAAGTTGGTGCTCAACCTGCGACTATTGTAGCTGGCTCTTGAATAGAACTTTCAGTGCCACAATGTGATTACTACTCTTTTCTCTAGCCAGATAGACGTGACCAGACTTCCCTCTTCAAAGAGGCTTCCCAATGTCAAAGTCGTTAAGTGTCCATCTTCTTTTTTCGACAACAAAGGCCTCCGTAGTGGTAATCTTCTCCTAGGGCTGGTTCTTGGCAACGATCGCCTTGTCAAAGAGATGGAGGGAGAGAAGAGAGAAGAGAGAAGCAGACTGAATGGCGAGAAGAGATAGAAAGAAAGATTTGTCCTTATTTGGATCTCACTGCATGGTTCCTTAAATTGTTCTTTAACTCTTCAAAGAAAACTGCCAGACCACTTATCTCCATCTATTTGCCCCTTGTGCAACGTTGAGTGCGAAGATCTGCAGCACCTACTCTTTGGTTGCAGCTACTCTTTGGCTTGCTAGAAAAAACTTGTCTATTTTTCATTTAAATTGGGTCTTCTGCGATTCTATCAAACTTAATGTCTAGCAGGTTCTTTTTGGAGTTTCTTTGAAGAAGATGTCCCAACAACTTTGGATTAATGCAGTCAAAGCTCTTGTTGAATTATGGTTCGAAAGAAATCAGATAGTTTTTCATGAAAAGTATCTTCAATGCTTTGACCGTTTCGAAGTAGCAAGGCTTAAGGCTTCTGCTTGGTGTTCTTTATCCAAATCTTTTGCAAATTTTTCCATTCAAGACATTTGTTTGAACTGGGGATCTTTTATTTCTTTACAATGAACTATGTCTTAGCATCATTTTGTTCCATACTTTTGTGCTGCTGCTCTTGTTTATATTTTTATTTTTCACTTCTTATTTGCTTTGTTTCATTGTATTTTTGAGCATTAGACTATTTTCATTATATCAATGAAAAATTCTGTTTCCTTCCAAAAAAAGAGAGTTTTAAAATATGATTATTATTATTATTATTTCCAATAAAATTATGTTGGGAAAGGAAAACATCACGGATGGTCTTGGTGATCTTCCAAGGTTTGCAGCTCTTACTCCATTGCAACACAACAATAACATTAACCACTTGTTTTTATTTATTTATTAATTATTTTTTTAAAAAAATTCTTTGGTCTTTCTTGAGCTCGCCAACTGGCAAGTCGGTTTTGCATTTTATAAAACCAACTCCAACCGAAAAATCGAATAAAAGACTGGCTTACCGAAGTCAGTTTCAGTTGATCGGCCTAGTTTTTTGGTCTCTTTTGATCACTCCTACTAAAGAGGGAAAGGTTGTAGACAGATATTCTTATAAAGATTTCTTGGATCAGGGCAAAAGATTTATGTCACAACCCAACAAGAGAGTTTCAATGGATCACATTTAACACCCATAAATCAACTTTTACTAAAAACGTCCACCACTGAAATGAAACATGGCTCTATTTTTATGTATTGCATTATTTGTCCAAGTTATATGAACGTTGAGCAAGATAAGTTTTTCCTATTTTTCGTTATAACACCATGATTTTTATATTATTGGCATTATCTAATTTCAATTTAACGTTTGTTTCTAGACTTTAAAATTGAGCGATGACCTCCATCTCAATGAAATAGATTGTGTGCATCTACTTGTTGCTGCACATCAAGAGGTATACCTCTCTCTCTTATCCATTAACTTGTTATCATATTTCATGTGAGCTTTGCTTGTCTCCCTTTCTATTACTTATTTTTCTTGTTCTTCATAGTGGGATTTAACGGAGCGAGATCCTTTAGAGATTTTCCGTCTTGCAGCAGGGCTTTGGTATACAGAGAGAAGAGATCTAATAATGTCACTCCATACACTACTGAGGGTATCTATGTTATCAATTTTTTTACCCTAATTTTGGGTCATGCAATTGCGTTTTCCCTTGCTTACTGTAGACTGTATTCTTTCATTTTCAGGCTGTTGTACTGGATCCGGGATATGAAACTGGCCTTATATCTGACATCCAAAGACACCTGGAAGATCTTGTTAATAATGGGCTAAGACAGCGATTGATTACTTTGATAAAGGTTGGTTCTTCATAGCTCTTTTAGGCTATGTCACATGTGTAAACCTTCCGCTGAAGCTTGGAATCACGTTACTACTTACTATTACTATTATGCTATTAACATTGGAAGGCACCTAGAAGCTTGGAACCGTCTTTAGCCCTTGGTGGCCTCAATATTAATAATATGATTTTGAAACAACTTTACTTGAACAGGATCTGTTCTATAGGTTGTACATTTGTGTTGTTGAGTTCTAAGGAAACACCTGTTTTGTTTTTAACTTGCAGGAATATGCCAATATTTATCATCTGTTCCTTAATTGAAAAATTTCCAGAATATGATTTCAGTCGTTTACTGTACATGAAATGTACTATGTTCATTTGGTCCTTAGCCCTTGGTGGACTCAACACAAATGGTATGATAGAAAAATGGAATTCTAATTGGTGCTCCTTGTGTTGAAGTAACCAAGAGGACACTGTAATCTAGTCTGTTTCTTCCCAGCAGTGGGTTTTCTGGAATCCAAGCTTTTCGAGGCCTTCAATCTTAGTTGGACTTTTCTCAAGTTAGATGGTAATAGGGTGGTTCTGACAATGAAAGAGCAAAGACTCAATACTCATGGAAAGGTTTAATTTTTTAATTTCTAATTTTTGATTAGGAACAATTTTATTGATGTATGAAATTACCAAAAGAGGAGAGAGACCCAAATGCAATGTAGTTATAAGAAACTTCTCCAATTGTGCAAAACTGTAGATTAACTTTAAAGATTGAGTACATGGGGATTATGAGAAGGTTTCGTTAATCCATGCTTTTGGTGCTCTTCTGTAAAATGTTGGTTGGAACACAGTTGAAGAATCTATTTGGAAAGTATTATTTTGTTTTCAAATCCAATAACTTTTGTGATCAGGTATTAATATTTTCCACGACCATTTTCAGTAAAAAGGTTCCATCTTTCTTATTTCAGGAACTTAATCGAGAAGAACCAGCTGGTTTGGGTGGACCTAGCTGTGAGCGCTACCTTCTTGATTCTAAAGGTGCTCTTGTTGAGCGTCGGGGTGTGGTTAGTCGGGAAAGACTAATACTTGGACATTGTCTTGTCCTTTCTATTCTTGTTGTTCGAATAGGTAAACTGTGGCCTTTTTTGAATTGTTTGACTCAGTTGGTCGCACGTTGAAGGTTAACTATGAATGTTGCTAAGACTCACCTCTTGCCCTCATGTGGTTCTTGCTAGTAACATTTGATTGTTCAAGATGCGTGTCTTCCTTCATAGACATAGTCACTGTGATAGGGTACCTGCTTTATGTTAGATGAAGAGCTTTGGGTAAAATGATTCGATAGTGCAGTCTGTATTTTTTGTGATGAACTTAGTAAAAATTGTGTGAAATGATAATATCGCTTTTCGCTTTAATTTTTTTTCCTCCTAATAGATAACGACACCAATTACCATCTTCAAGTCAATGGTATCCACATCTTGTAATTGTTGAACTCAAAAAAATTGTTTGATCTTAAGAAACACAAGTTAATTAATGCAAAATATGTGGATAAGTAATATGTCAAGAAACCCTACTTAATAAAGAAGATAGCTCAGTTAAAAATCTACAAGAAAGCATTTGGCCTTTTCAGACAATTAAGGATATGATTTCCCTTTTATCAGGTCCAAAGGATGCGAAGGATCTCTTTTCTGTTTTAAAAGACTGCGCTGGTGAGCTTAATGAGACCAAAGCTCCCATAAAGCTCCAGGCACGTTAATAATTTTTCTTTCATGTTTTAGGTACCCTTCAAATTTTTATTAATGTAGAAACTAAAAAAAAGACCCACTAGATACAGTTTCTTCTTCTGTTTTTCATTACTTTGCTTTCTTATAGGGCATGTATTTTCTTTTTGCAGATTGTATTTAGTCTCCTTTTCTCTATCATTATTGCCTTCGTGTCAGATGCTTTGAGTGCAGTTCCAAATAAAGCGTCCGTGTTGTCCAGTGATGCTTCTTTTAGAAATGAATTTCAGGATAATGTGAGTTTATCAAGATAGTACCGTCACTTCCCTGTTTGATACTTACATGCATCATGTTAACATTTCCTGTGAGCTTGTAATCTTGGTTTAGGTGATGGCTTCGGGAAATGATCCAACAGTGGAAGGATTTGTTGATGCCGTAAGGTTTGCTTGGACTGTTCATTTGCTGTTAATACATGACATGATTGATGCAAGAGAAGCCATTCCCAGTGCTTCGCCTAAAGATTTGGATCACTTACAATCGTGCTTGGACATAATTTTTTCCCATAATGCTTTCCAGTTTTTACTTCAAGAAGTGATACAGACTGCAGCTTACCAGGTTGGTATTTTTTATGTTAAGCGTATTTTGCAAGAATAGAGTTCTTATTGTTCTCATACAAATGTATAACCCTAGTCCCTAGATATAAAGGAAGAGAGGAGCTAAAAATGGTAATGGCCTAACAGTAACAGAGAGAAAGGGAATAAAAGTGAGAATTCAATTCTTATCAATGGTTGATAGAGAGGTAGAATTTGTGTATTAAGATGGCTTAGACATGAGACTCTCTCTCACTGCTCCTTTTCTTGATTGCCGTGGATGTTATAAGTAGGATAATTTTAAAAGGAGTGGGTCTAATGTTCTTGAAGGCTTTGTGGTTGGCAACGACAACATTCCTCTTTCTCAACTTCAATTTGACGATGATACCCTTTGTCAATATGAATATTTTGCATTTTTTGAAATGATATTTGGTTTGAGGATTAATAAGGGTAAGTATCATCTTTTGGGTCTGAATTATGGGCCAGATAACCAAATTGAACAATTTAGTTCCTAAAAAAAAATGCTCTCCCCTCTCTCCTCCTTTTCTCCCTTCCCCCGCCTCCCCCCTTCCGACCACCCCACCGGAGCTCACCATGCCCTCCCTAGCCTTCCTTCCTGTCTCTTATACACATCTAGATGTGTATAAGAGACAGCCATTAATAATGTGCAGTTTAAAGAAACTTATTAAAAATCTAAAACTGCTCTCCCCTCTCTCCTCCTTTTCTCCCTTCCCCCGCCTCCCCCCTTCCGACCACCCCACCGGAGCCCACCATGCCCTGTCTCTTATACACATCTAGATGTGTATAAGAGACAGGCCCTGTTGTGTGGTGGGCTGGAGTGCTTTCCGGTCATGGAGATTAAAAGCTGCAACATATTGGGTCATTTCTTTTGTATGTGGCAAGAGGGTCCAGGATTCATAGTGGAAGATTTGAAAAAAGGACCGTCCTTGTTCCTCTCTTTAGCAGCAACCAATTGGCTAAAAGAAAGCTTCAGAAGACTTTTGTTTGCTTCAACGGTCGAGTTCTTTTTGTTAAAAGAAAGAGTAGATGAGAGTTTCATATGTCTAGCCAAATTTAGAGTCAAAGACAATTGGTTTGTAGAATGTGCAGTGTGGCCTTCCATAGGAGGAAGAAAGAATATTCATGTTCCTTATGGGGTTGGATGTTCAGGCTGGCAAGAGTTCAAGGAAATGATTGATGCCAACATCCATATCTTCAAAGATAATCCTGCTCAGCAAGCCCCTCAAGTGAAGAGTTTCTCAGAAGTGGTGAAAGGTAGGTTCTATCAACCATATCTAAAGCCTTCAAAGTTTAAGTCTATTGCAGTTCAAAAATCCTGTAGTCAAGGTCAATTAAATCAAGGAAAGGGTTCTTATTGGATTAAAAAAAATCACGAAGTTCTCAAAGAAGATTTCAGTAGTTTATGGCTCATCTCAAGGCTTTTAGTCTTCAATGATTGGAAGGATATCTCGAAGGTATTGAGTGAGGCCTTTAAAACCAGTGTCACTATCAATCCTCTGTTTGCAGATAAAGCTTTAATCAAAGTCAGTATTGGAAAAGAAGAGAAGAAAAAAAACATAGATTTACGTGGAAACACTAGATCAGGGAGAAAAACCACTATAGGAGAATTTTTATTCTTTTAATTTTTCTGATACACAGTACTCAATACAGGACAAGTATAAATAACCAAACAGAGAGAAACCCTAGACAGTAGATACTGAGAAAAAGACTAAAACGCCCTTAGGGCTAAAACACCATTTCAACACCCCCCTCAAGTTGGGGCATAAATATCAATGAGGCCCAACTTGCTGATACAAGTGTCAAACATCTGTCTAGGTAAACCCTTAGTCAGAACATCCGCAATTTGTTGACTGGATGGAACATAGGGAACACAAATACTCCCATTGTCAAGTTTCTCTTTTATGAAATGTCGGTCAATCTCAACATGTTTGGTTCTGTCATGCTGAACAGAGTTATTGGCAATATTAATAGCAGCCTTGTTGTCACAGTAGAGTCTCATCGGGTCATGACTCTCTTGATGAAAATCTACTAATACCTTCAACCAAATTTCCTCACAGATACCCAAGCACATAGCTCTGTTTTAGCTTCGGCACTACTTCTAGCCACGATACCCTGTTTCTTACTCTTCCATGTAACGAGGTTTCCCCATACTAAAGTACAATACCCCGAGGTTGACTTCCGGTCTGTAGCAGAACCGGCTCAGTCCGAGTCAGTGTAGGCTTCTATACATCTTCTATCATTTTTCCTAACATCAAGCCCTTCCCAGATGTTGACTTTAGATATCTCAGAATCCGGTTAACAACTTCCATATGTCTCTCATACGGGACTTGCATAAACTGGCTTACCAAACTCACCGCATATGAAATATCAGGTCTGGTATGCGAGAGATATATCAACTTCCCTACAAGACATTGATATCTCTCCTTGTTCACTGGTACGTCGTCTACTGAGTTTACCAGACTTTTGTTGACCTCAACTGGAGTATCTGCAGGTTTACATCCAGTCATCCCAGTCTCTTGTAGAAGGTCTAACGTATATTTTCTTTGAGACACTGAGATCCCTTCCTTTGACCTTGCCATGCCTAGGAAGTACCTCAAGGAACCAAGATCTTTAATTTCACTCCTCTGCCATTTTCTGTTTCAGCTTGTCAATTTCTACAGAATCATTCCCTGACAGAATAATATCATTAACGTATACGATTAACACTGCTACTTTTCCTAATGCTGACTTCTTAGTGAACAGGGTGTGATCTGAGTGACCTTGAATGTACCCCTGGGTTTTGACAAAGGTAGTAAACCTATCGAACCAGGCTCTAGGGGACTGTTTCAGACCATACAAAGACTTCTTTAGCTTGCACACCTGACT
>NC_052354.1:54615616-54854128 GCF_009727055.1 Benincasa hispida
GACTCCCAAACCGTGCTTCAAAACCTCGAGGAGGTTCAATTAAACCTCTTCTTTTTTTCCAACTCACCATTTAGAAACACATTCTTTACATCCACTGATATAGAGGCCAGTCTAGGTTTACAGCAAAGAGAGAAGAACCCGAATAGTGGTTGAGTTTTGCCACTGGCGAGAAAGTTTCTGAGTAGTCCACCCCATATGTTTGAGTGAACCTTTCGTGATAATCTGGCCTTATAATCTGTCGAGAGTCCATCAGATTTTACTGACTGTTGAAACACCCATTTGCACCCGACGGTTTTGTGACCTCTAGGAAGAACAACTAGATCCCATGTTTTGTTGGTTTTGAGGCCGCATTTCTTCCATGATTGCAGCTCGCCATTCAGGAATTTCCAGAGCCTTGTACACATTTCCCGATAGTCACAGTGTCCAGGCTAGTGGTAAAAGCCTTGAATCTTGTTGACAAGCTACTGTAAGAAAAAAGCTTTTTATAGAGTATTGGTGCAGGACCTTGTTCCCTTCGCAGGCAATTGTGTAAGCTAGGTGACATCAATTCATGGTCTTTACCTTTCTCTTGTATTACTGCTACACATTTTCAGTCTCTGAACATCATTGGAGGAATTCATATGTTTCTCATCCTCCCTAATTGTCAAGAGTTGCATGCTATCGTCAGTGTTCACTTGTACTATTCAAAGAGTTATATTATCAGAATATGGTTACCTTGAGTTGTCTGCTGGTTCTGACTCTTGAAACTTTCCGTGGAAGCAGCAGGGAAAATTCCTGTTCGTAGATTCTTTCGATAGTAGGTTATCCAAGGAACTTGTTTGTAGGAAGAACGGGTTGTCTTGGCACCAGGATTAGTGTCAGGAGGGCCAGGAAGGATTAGTGTCAGATATGTTCAAGAAACAATCTACAGGAATGGAATAGGTGGATATGACGTGTTTAGTCTCTTTCACTCGAAGTCTCCCCCTAGAAGAGGACTAACAGGAAAAAAAGGTTGTCTTTCTTGAAAGTACATACATTGGTGACAAAGTACTTCAGAAGATGGCTGATACATTTGTATCCCCGTTATGAGCAGGATTAATATCCCAACAAAGACACATTTTTTTACCCCCTAGGAGTAATTACTTGGAACCGATGATTATGAACAAACACCGTACATCCAAACACCCCAAGAGGAACATCTGAGAAAGCCAGTAGAAGAGAAGAATTTTTTTTGAAATGGGCTAAGGAGTCTGGAACTTTGAGGACACGGAAAGGCATTCGATTAATGAGATGGCTGCAATGAGTACAGCATCGCCCCATAGGTACGAGGTATGGATGCAGGAATCTATGAGAGCCCGAGCAACCTCAATAAGTGACGGTTTTTCCTTCTTCCACCCTATTTGTTGCGGGGTATGAGGACAAGAGTTCTGTGGATGATATCCTTAATCTAAAACTCACGGAGGACTGATTAACAAAACTCACGACATGTCAACTTCCGAAGGATACAATTTGGTATTGACTGGTTTCGCCGTGGTGGTAGAATTGCTGAAAGACTATATTCTACTTCAAGATATCCGTTAAGAAGAACACCCCATTAAGATATACGTGTATCATTTATGAAGGTAGACAGCAGCACCTGTGTTACTCTCGACGACGGTTGTGAATTTGAATAGGCCCCACACAATCTACTATGTATAGAAAGTGGCTTATAAGGTTGGAATAAAAGACACCCAAGTTTTTGCACTATATATATCATATACATCGTCTATAGATAAAGATGAAATATTAACATTACGAAATTAAATGAAATAAATACTTCATATAATGAAAATCGATGTCCAAGACGATTTATAATGCAAACAGGATATATTTCTATGTTTCAGAATAGTAAGGAATATATATATTCTATTTTTATTTGGCCTAGATAACTCCTAAGAACATCTCCGAGAGGAATAGACCCCCTTCTGGTCTCGGCTATTAGTGCAATCTTCTTCCCCAGTCTCTATCTCACTCTCTCTAGAAGTTCCTTCTAAGGCAGGGGGAAATTTATTATTTAAGGACTTCTCTAATCCTATTGACCTTGTTAGGTTAAATGATGTAATTAAAGATGAAGGAGTTAATTTCAAATTGGATATTTTGGAATGGAATTTCCTTGTCTCTTCACATTCCAAACCCACCTTTTCAAGGAACCCGAATCCGATCCAAGAACCCCTGCAAAGAGCTGAAATTTACACAGAGGAAGTCGAAAAGTCTCATTCTCCCCTTGTATGGAGTTTATTTACAAAGAATCCAACCACCCCTGCCTCCTTTACTGCCGAGGAAGTTGTCCAGCCCCTGCAAGTGAAGAGTTTAGTGTGAAAGAAGTCAAAGAGTCACTGCATTCTAATAAAAAAGTTGAAAAGGTGCCTAGAGCCTTTAAGAAGAGAGAGAAGGGAGCCTTTAATGGGGTATCTAGCCCCTTGGCTAAGGAATCTGAACAGTCACCTATTCAAAAAAATGAAAAGTCAATGGGAATTAAAGTTAATTTTATTTCGAAGCAATCAACAGTGATTTTCTCAAGCAACAAATTTGCCCCTTCGTCTTCCAAGGCTGCTGCCCTGCTCCCCTGTTCTAGTCCGGGTAAGTCTCCCTCCCCTGTTTTCACTAAAAATCCGGCTCCTCTGCTTCAGCCGGCCTCTAAGCTAGCCCCAAAAGTCTCTGCCCCCTCCTCGGCACTCCTCCTCCCTCCCTGCAGTAAACAAGCGCCAAAGGCAAGCAAAACAGGGGCTAAACGTCAGCACAAATTCAAGCATCCCCCCGCCTTTTTAAATCATTCCCTAATCATTTCATCCCCCCGCCTTTTTAAATTATCCAAGAAACCAAGCTTTAAAGCCAAGTCAGTGGCAATTCACAACCTGGATTTATTAGAAGCCCAATGCACCCAAATTCAAGGACAGCCTCAATGCTCCAGGTCAGGCTCCCCTTCTCCTCTCCCTACTCTCTTTGAACACTTTGTTTTTTCATTACCTAATACAGAGCATACATTCTTGAGAGGTTCCACAACTCATCCGGGGGAATTCCCAGCAGATAAAGGGGAGGTCCTCATTGATTCTCCTTTCAATGTGAGTAGTGAAGAAGAGGTTTGGGCAAGATCAGTTGGTTTTTCAGAAGAAAAAAGTAAAGAGGACCCTATAGTTCAAGATTTGAACCCCCTGTTTCAGACAGAGGATGACACTTTTTCAGAGGCTGTTGGTTCAATTTTTCCAGCCATTCTTTGTGATCTTCCAACTCATTTAACCTTAATTGTCAAGAATTGTCATCTCATCCTTGATTAATGTTTAAAAGTTGAGACTACAATCCTTCCTTTAAGTTTGGATCATGAGAATTGTGTCGTGGAATACTAGAGGCCTGAAAGATGTTAATAAAAGGTTAGCTCTCATGTGTTTTTTAAAGAAAATTAATCCTACAGTACTTCTAATTCAAGAATAAAAAAAAGACAGCTTTTTCCACTGACTTTTTTCCTTTCCTCTTCTCGCCAACTTCTGCCGTTTTCAGTGTTCGATTTCTCTTCTTTCCCTCACCTTGGTGCTTCTCCGGCCCTGTCTTCATTGGTAATACCTTTTTCCTTCTTTTCCTCTTGGCTTTTCGATTGATTCTTCCTCTCTTATTTGTTACTTCTGCCTCCTTTGTTCGGTGCTTCCACTTCCATTAAATCCTTCTATCCGACCATCTCACCCTTCGATGTCGTCGATGGATATGAACGATCAGGTTTCTCTTCTTCTCCGATTTCCTCCTCTCCATGTCCTCATTCTTTTTCTCTTTTTCTATCTCTGGTGTCGATTTCCTCTCAATGGAGCTTGCTGGAATAGACACCATCCCTTCAACCTCGATACCTTTCAACATTTGTAAAGATCCTTCCACAGGCTTACTGGAAGTTTCAGATTCTGCTCCTGTCATCGACCCTTTTTGTTTTCCTTCCCTTGGAGCTACTAGGTCTCAAATTTCTTGCGATAATTTTCATACGTTTTGTCTTGCTTAATTCGTAAAAGTCGGGAGAGAAGAGTACCTTCTGTGTAGGACGGAATCATTCAAACATCCGTTGCTTCAACTCGCCCCACGCTTGAATCGGACTCCGGCTGTGTGACTAGCAAAACCAATCTACTGCATCAGGTGTGAATGTACTAACTGAAACCTTGATCTTCTCTTCATCTGGTAGTTCATGAATTTCGAAAAAATGTTCCGCTTGATAGATCTAGGAATCTGGATGGTCGCCTGAAAAAACTGGCATCTCTAATTGTTTGTATTTACTTCGAGCAATTCCCCCTTCGTTTGTTCGATATCGAGAGTTCTCTCTTTCATCGCTCTCCTTATCCTTCGATGATCTTGCGGATCCGGTTACGATCGCCAATCCTTCCTTTTCCTTCTTGTTTGTAAGCATCTGCATTGTTTTGTCCATCCATTCGACGGTCTTTGCCATATCAAACAAGCATTCCCTCAGTTCCAGGATATTTATCGAATTGATCTCGATCTTATTCTCCATTTCTCTCTTGGTTTCACTGTGTATTCTTCCCAAGATGATTACGACTCTAATACCAATTTGTTAGGATACCCACTTAACAAGGACACTCAAGAACCCAAAGAACAAACAAAAAACACTAAAAGATAGAATTGCAATATCTATAAAGAAATTACAATACACCTCAGCGCATTCTAGAGGGTTGAGAATCCTCTCCCAAATTCCCCAAAGGAAATCCCACAAAATTCTTCATACCTTCATCTCAACCCATTCCCTCTATTTATAACTAAAAAGTCCTAACAAGCCTAATAGCTAATTACTAATATGCCCTCCGAATAACTATATTAATATTCTATTAATAATCCTAATATTACCATAACTAGGGTCCTTACATATTCTTATGTAATTTACTTCATCTTTGAATGCAAACAGTTTCAAACTTGGTGTGCTGGAACCATTTCAAATGTTTTTTTTTTTGCTTATTCTTTTTGTTTACTTTGTTACTTACATGTTGTGTAATGAAGTATGTGCAGCTTTCATGCATACCGTCTTAACAATTTGTGTTTGGCTGTTTGCCTATGGAAGAGAAAGTTATTAGGTGCTAATACTTCTTACGTATTTTTATTTCAAGGTGTACCAGTGGTAAGGGCTTGAGATATTTGGAGATATCCTATAAGTTTGAGGGGAGTTCTAGCTCCCCAAGTTGAAAACTTACGAATAATTTAAAGCTGTTGTCTCTTGGAATAAAAATGTCGTGTTAATATTTTTTGATAGCGCCATCTTTTGTTATATTGTGTTTTAGCTGCTAATGACATCTGTTTGTTATGTTGGCAGAACGATGATGAGGATATGATCTATATGTACAATGCTTATCTGCACAAGCTGGTTACTTGTTTTTTGTCTCATCCTTTGGCCAGGGATAAGGTCAGTTAGGAGATTTCCTCCATGAGTTTCATAGATTTCTAGTTTGATTTTGGTATTGCTGCATTCCTTTGTTAAATTAGCTTTTGATTATTTTCCATTAAAGCTATATAGGATAGAATTAAAATAATCTGTTATCTAACAAGTGAATGAGTCTGTGTCTAGTTTGTTTGCTTTACTTATTTGTAGTTGGACCTAATTGACCGTACAAATTAATATTTTTGAGCGTGTGAATTAGAGCCATAAAATAAAAATTTTGGAGACGTGTTGTATTTTTGTTTTTGAAAAGGAAACACACTTTTCATTGAATTAATGAAAAGAGATAAAGTCTCAAAGTACAAATCTAGCGGATCAGGAGGTGCACTTAGGCATCTCAACTAGGTTAACATCCGCTTAGCACCCTCATCATATCAAAAAATGAGAATACAAGCAATATATTACTTCCAAAATAGCCAATATCCGAAGTTCTCTAGCTATTACAAAAAGAGGATCAAGACCAAAACTAAAAAGAATAAGCCAAAATACAAAGTACAAAGTACAAAATACAAAAAATCAGCCAACAAGAGGGAGCAGCTTCTAAGATGGGAGAAAGATGAACGCCTGCCAATTCAGATTAAGCTCCTGGATAGAGTAATCTTCAAAGACTCTTGAGAGTGTGCACCAAGAAGAAGCGTTTAATCGAGCAAACTCAAAACGATCTAACCATGGGGAAGTTTATTATGGAAGACTCGTTGGTTTCTTTCAAACCATAACCACAAGTAAGATGTTTATCGCATTGCTCCAAAGCAATTTAGGTCTCTTCTTGAGGGCTGGCCCAACCAAAATTTGCAAGACATTGCTCCAAAAGTCACATCCAAATACCCAACAAAGGTTAAAAGATAGGAGCAAACAATTCCAACACTTTCTAGCATAAACACAGTAAAAAAGTAGATGCTGTAAATCTTCCTGGTTGTTCAAACACAATGGCCAAATGTGAGGTGAGAGGCAGTGAGAGGGAAGCTTCCTTCACAATTTAAGTTCCCAAATAGCATAATCCATACAGTGATATTCACTCTCCTTGGATGTTTAGATTTCCAACGACCCTTTTCCAACATATTGTCTATGGGGGAGGCCAAAGATAGATGATTGACAAGATATTTAATAGAGAAGACTCCACTTGCTTCCAATGACCAAATTCTTTTATCTGGAATACTCGAGGTTCTTTTTTATCCGTGAGCATGCAAAATAAGATCTGGAAATCACTAATTTCTTTCTCTTTCAGCACTCTTAAAAAACAGGAGGAATCCCAATGGTTAGAGATGGAACCTTTTGGTTTAAGTGCAATCTTAAACAGTCGTGGAAATATGTTTTTAAAGGAAATTTGTCCAGCCAGGGATCAGACTGAAAAGCTGTTCTACTCCCGTTCTCTATTTTTTTTTTTTTTTTTTTAATTTTATTTTATTGAAACTACTTTCATTGAGAAAAAATGAAAGAATACAGGGGCATTCAAAAAACAAGCCCACCAAAACACCCCATCTAAAGNAATACAGGGGCATTCAAAAAACAAGCCCACCAAAACACCCCATCTAAAGGAAGGGGTTCCCGTCCCCAACCTCAAACACTGCCAAATCTTCAATCTTTTGCCACTGTCCTGAAATACTAATCCATGGGCTTCTAAAGGAAAGGGTTCCCATTCCCAACCTCAAACACCACCAAATCTTCAATCTTTTGCCACTGTCTTGAAATACTAATCCATGGGCTTCTAAGACCGGAGAACTCCTTACCATTAGTGTGCCAATTAAAGGGGCTGTTCCCATGAATGCTTCTTATGACTTGGCACCATAAGGAATCTGCTTCATACATGGATCGCTAGCCCCATTTGGAGAGTAAAGCAAAGTTCTCGAGTTTCAAACTTTCCAAGCCGAGACCCCATCCTTTTGGACTCTGGTTAACATTCTCCCATTTCACAGCTTGCTTTATGCCCTTCCCCAAAAAATTTCCTCATGGATCTTTCTACGGTTGCAACTACCTTTTCCGACATTAAAAAGGTGGACATGTAATATGTCGGAAGATTGGACAGCACTTTTTTACAAAGAGTGATTCTACCTCCCCGAGAAAGGTTATATCTCTTCCACTTATCTAATTTACCTTGAACTTTATCAACGATTGGTTGCCAAAATGATGATTTCTTTGGGTAACCACCCAAAGGTAAGACTAGATACATTATAGGGAGATGCTTTACAATTCAACAGGGAGGCAATTGAGCATACCTTGTTTTCGTCTATATTGATCCCACAAAAGGTTGATTTTTCCCAATTTACTTTTTACCCTGAGCACCACTTAAAGAGCTCTAATGTCCTTCGAAGATTCTCTAGCATCTCATCATCGAATTTACAAAAGTTTATAGTACCGTCAGCAAATTGAAGAAGAGGGACACGTATTTTATCTTTCCCCACCATAAACTCTTCATACAACTTTTTCTTTTGGATTCTTAAAATAAGGCTACTTAAAACTTCACTTACGAGGAGGAAAAGGAAGGGTGATAGGGATCCCCTTGCCTTAAACCAGTGTTTTAAAAAGCCCTCTCAGGCGCACGCCTAGGCCCAAGGTGCAGGTCTGGCGCCTCGCCTTGGAAAAGCGAAGCTCACAAAATAAGGCACGCCTTAGGCGCGCACTTTTTGTGAAGCCCCAAGGATCAAAGCCTTGTGCCTTGGGGCTTTTCATTTATTTTTAAAAAATAGTAATAATTAAGGATTTTTCTTCTTTATTAACTAAAAGGATCAAGTTTACCAAACCTAAATGCAAAATTTCTTGTATTTTGGGTCCCTTTTTTCCATATTTCCACTTCAATTATACTCTCTTTTTAATGTAATATTTTTATATATAGTGCGCCTCACAAAAAAAAAGCCCGCGCTTTTTTGTGCACCTTACGCCTAAGCTCCAGAGAGCCATTGCGCCTTAAGGCACCTTGGGCATTTAAAAACACTGCCTTAAACCCCTCGAAGCAAAGATTCTTCCTCTTAGCGGCCATCGATGAAAATTGAAAATTTTGAATTTTTGACACAACCAATCCATGTAATCCAGCGTGGATTAAAATTTTTTCCCCCTTTTTTTAAACAATTCTTCAATGGACTATTTATAGGCGTAAAAAAGAAGGTTCTTCGCCTCTCTCTAATGATTTTGCTGACATCATGCATTTAATTTCATGTCTTGCTGCACCCACTGCTTCGTATCACAGATCCATTGGTTCTACGGCGAATGTCTCAAATCATTTACCAACTTGCTCTATTGATTTGACTTCCATCACCCATGCATTTGTCATTTTTTATCTTCATGTTTCTATCTCATCGCGTGGTGCTATGCGTTGCAAAGTTGGGCGCCGAGTTGATTTCTTCTATGCATTCAAGACTGCAACTTGTTTCTTTGGCTTTTTTTCTCTTTATTTCATCCGAATCCTACACCCAAAAGTGAGATTTTATAATTTTCAAAGATTATTAGTTTTGTAAGCACATGATTGCAGAGTATGATTATTTGCATGGATTTTTTGTCAAGTTAATGCGATTTCCTCTAAATTTTCCCAAGTATCCTAAATAGAAAGGTAAAATAACTTGTATTTCTACGAGCCTTAATCGACTGCGAGCGACGATTGTGGGAGGAGGCTTCCGCTTCCATTATGATGTGATGAACTTAATCCAATTGAAACAATGTTCGAGGTAGGATCAATGCTCTGAAAATCAAGATATCTCCAAGAACTTCTTTTATTGAATACTGAATAATTAGTTTAACAATAAAGCTCAGGCCATATATATAGGCTGAGGGTATAAACTGAAGGGAGTTCTTGTGGGCCTCAGTAGTTAACAGCCCAATAAGGATGGGGCTTGTTAAAACTAAAGTAAAAGAGTATTTACATTGGATAAGTTTCTATTTATTTTAAACAAAAACTTAACCCTAAGAAATACAAGAAACAGACCAAGAAGTACAAGAAATTCCAAGATTAATGAGGTTCTGCATTATGTCATCTCAGATTCTCATTTGAAGTTAAGTGAAGAAAATGATTAATTCTTTCAGAAGAGAAATCTGACCCCAATGAATTGCCTATAAAGAAACGAAAGAGAATGATATATGGATAACTGTGTATTATTACATTGTATAAAGAAGATAAATATCTTTATCTCATAAGTGATCATAGAACTTCTCAGAAAATCTAATTTCTATAAACCTCATTGAGGGATGTTTTCTCCCTTGGATGTAGTTATTGGAATAAGGCTCTTGTTGTTTGAGGTGATGCCTCGCATTGCAACCCCATTTTTAGATAGCACCGCATATCAACACAGGAGGATTGATGAGGGATTTCATGTGCACCTATATAAGAGCATGAGAGAAATATTCCTTATCATTATCACTCCATAGGACTCTTAAGGGGACTATTAAATTGAGTTCAAATTTCAACATGGAAGTTACGAAAATGAGAAAAATAAGAAAGCAACTCAAAACGATTTCCATTAAATATAACCAAGTCACATGAAAATATTATGGACAAAGGTAAGAAAATACCGAAATGCGCTCTTGGTCTCAATAAGTTAAAGACTCCAAACATCAAAATGAACTAACTAAAATGGAGTACTACTTTGGTGATTAATTATTAGATTCAAACTTAGGCGATGAAATCTATTTGTTGATGTATCTCACCATCTAAAGAAGACAAATGGTGAAATTAAGGACGAGTCTCTTCAACATTGAGATGGATGAATGACGTTTGACAATCTTCTGCAAAGGAAGATGACATGCTGGAGCATGCAATGGTTATAATAGGTGTTTTTGGTTAAAAAATGTAGAGACCTTTAGATTCACACGCTTTATCATTAATACTATTCATATGTAAGATCTTGAAATAAGTAATAACTAGGAAAGAATGTAACATAATAGTTACCATCTCGAAATTATCGCACCTGAGCAAGGTATTACCAAACCACATACCCAAAATAAAAAGGGTAGAGTGACGAACACACCTATGTAAGACAGAGGAGATTACAGTGACACATGTGCCCACATGTGTTAGCGTGTGGGAATAACAGCAGAAATTTGTGGTGTCTCATGATCCTTGCACGTTGATTTGATGCTAGCCAGTTTTTAGGATTAGGTTGATTGGCGACTAAGCTCTTTTTTTGGGCTAGGTAGCGGCGAGAAAACGAAAATTTCTATAAAAATTGCAATAGTAGTGGCAGCAGATGTGGGCAGCAATGCACATTGATAGCTGCAATAGCAACGAGTTTAGGTTTAGGGAGGACAAGTTCACAAAACCCAAGGTGGAAACAAAAAGAGTCTTGACCCTGAACCTAATGGTTCACAAGACTAATGGTTGATAAACCTATTTCCCTAGAAAAAGGCCTACTAGGTTGATAGCACGTAAATACTAGGTCTGAGAGAATGATTCAACTATTCCATTAACGAGTTTATGTATAGATAGGAGGACAAGGTAGATGAGGGAGCCCAAGAGATAAAAGAAGGGAAATCTCCAATAATAAAATCAAAGTCTTTATTATGAATCGGAAGTTGTCAATACAAGAAGACAATCTGTCTATTTATAAAGAGTTGGAAAGCAAACTAATCCTAATCCTAATTAATCAAAGAAACTAATCCTAATCCTAATTAGTCAAAGAAACTAATCTTAATCCAAATAAACCACGTTTGCTTTGGATCAATATGGTCAAGGCCATTCTAGCAGACCTTTGGTTCGAAAGGAATCAGAGAATTTTCCATGAGGTTGAAACTTGTTGGGAGGCTCGCTTTGATTCAGCTCAAAGAAATGCTTCAGCTTGGTGCTCTTTGAACAGTGAATTTGAAGGCTTCTCTATACAAGACTTAAATTTGAATTGGCAGGCTTTTATTTTCCCTGCTTGTTAGGATTGTTTAGTTCTTTTTTCGGCTTATTGCACCTTCCTTTTCCCTGTTTTTATTTGGAAGTTGTACTATTGTATGGATATGATGAGGACGCTAAGAGGGTGTCAACCTAGTTGAGATGGCTGAGTGCGCTTCCTAATCCTTTCTCTTAGTAGTCCCGTGTTGTTCTCTTTTGGTTTTTCTTCATGCTCTTTGTATAACTCTTTTGTACTTTGAGCATTAGTCTCTTTTTATCTTATTATAATAAAGAAGCTCGTTTCCGTTTAAAAAAAAATCCAAATAAACCAAGGAAACTAATCCTAATTCTAATCAACCATGGAAACTAATCCCAATCCTAATCAATTAAGGATTTGACCATAATACCCAAATTTATCCTAATCCTACTACATCATTCTATCCCCAAAAAAAAAAAAAAAAAAAAAAACTCATCCTCGAGTTTTAAAACGAAAATGAAGATAAAAATAAAAAGTAAGCCATTCGAACGGACACATCTCTAAATATCGGGCACCAATAACAACTAATTTTCACGAGCCATGCCAATATATCAAATATTTGATTCTTGAAAGGGAAAATTATTTCCATCAATATGATCATCAATGAACCCAAGAATTAAGTTGTTCAAAAAATCCTTTATTGTTAAAATATATGCAGACTCCTTAAGGAATGATGGAAAAATGCTTTCAATTTTCTTCGAATTAAGTTGCCCATGAGTATCTTTTTCTTCCACACTTAAAGAATTCACATCCTCCTCGTATTTCCTCTGATATAACCTTGATCTTGGTTGTTCTTGAACGATTCTTGGTAAATCTTGGACATTTTTTGCATACCATAGGGTGTTGTTGATTCTCTTGTTGTCTTTCTTGGTGGTCAAGGCTAATTTCCGCTCCATTCTCTTGTTGTGGAGATAATTGTGGTTGGCTGAGTTAATTGATCTGACCAATTGGACACATTCTTTGCGGTGGTTTCATCTTCTTCAACACCTCCATCGTTTGATTTCATCAATTAATAGTTCCTCATTATCTGGTTTGAATTGAGCAACCTCCATGTTAGTCCCTTCGATTTTTTCTTCTTTCAACACAAACTCCTCTTCGATCTTTCTACCTTTCTTATTCAACTCGTCTTCAATTGATTTTTTTTTCTTTTCTTCTACTCCGTTCATTTTTTGCGCAATTTTTCACAGCCCATTTGGATGAGTTCTTGATCTTCTTGAGTGACTAAATGTGATTCTTGATGGTTTCTTGAAAAATCTTGAAGATTATAATTATGTCTTTCTTGAACTTTTTCCAAAAGAACCCGAATTTCATTCATCCTTTTTCGAAGGTCCTTTTGATAGATGTTTTTATTTGAATATTTCTGTTTTCTTGAAAATGTTTCGACCTCCAAATTTGTGTTGGAATAATTCATGGGTGTTCTTTGATGTTGGTGATAATAATTTTTTTCGTACTCCGAATCATTTTCTGAATCATCTAACTCCCAATTCTTATGTCGCTTTTTTGAGAAACCGGCTTGATTGGATCGTTGGGCTCTTTGTTGATAATGTCGCCTTGTTATTCCATTCGAAACTACATTAGAATCTTCATCGGAATCGCTAGAATCACTATAATCAAATTTCAAATGTGGATAATGATAGATTCTTTGAGAAAATTGAGCACGGGCGAAATTATTATGTTGGAATTCGTCTTTTGAATCACACGAATCAAAATTCTAACACTACTTTCTTGCCTATACCAACTTCTATTTTTTTCTTCGCCGTCTTTCTTGATCGGTAATAGTCCATTCTAGCAAAATCTTTTTTTTAAAAAATCACGGTATCTTCTTTCCTTTCTAAAATTTAAAGGGTTCCCCCTATATAGATGTGGACTGTTCAATAACGAGCACAACTCACGAGGTTCCCTCTTGCGATCGGCGTCGCCAAGAGTTTCCTGGTCTTCCATCAGCGGTGGTCAACTTTGGCCTAGATGGCCGCTTTGATACCAAATTGATGTAGCCAAGGAAATAAAAGAAGAAAAATCTCCAATAATAAAATCAAAGTCTTTATTATGAATCAAAAGTTGCTAATACAAGAAGACGATCTCTCTATTTATAGAGAATTGGAAAACAAACTAATCCTAATCCTAATTAACCAAAGAAACTAATCCTAATCCTAATTAGTCATAGAAACTAATCCTAATCCAAATAAACCAAGGAAACTAGTCCTAATTCTAATTAATCATGGAAACTAATCCCAATCCTAATCAATTAAGGATTTGATCATAATACCCTAACTTATCCTAATCCTACTACACCAGTAAACCTAAGTAAATAAAAGTAAAAAGATAATAAAGGAAAATATGTCTACAATATTTATATACAATAATACAAGTTACAACTATTCTAATATAAATACTCTTAACATTATAAATAATGGGAATTCTTTGTAAAAATATATTGTGTTGACTACTCATGCCAAAGAATGTGGTTCTATTCATGCTTGTGTGTTTATGTATATGCATTTCAATAAATGCAGGTTAACCTCCTTAATAATTATCATCTTTCATTTCTTAGGACAAGTTTATTTTAAGGTAATTGGTTTTTTATGGTATGAAGGTGAAAGAGTCGAAGGACAGAGCCATGCACACACTTAGTCAGTTTCGTGCTACTGGGTCACAAGATTTCATGCATGATGGTGATTCAAGTTTCCATCAAGCTAGTGAAACTGTTCCTTCGCCTTTTGTCTCCCTTTTGGAGTTTGTTAGTGAAATTTATCGGGTAAGCTTTGATTGAAGTATTTAAAAGTTTTGAGATGTTGATAAGGTAGAAACTTTCAGGTCAAATAGGGATGTTTTGGTGGTTTGTTATTTTGATTGAAAAATATTTCATGCTATTATTGATCAAGGCAAAATAACTCACTAGAGTCAGAAATTTAGAATGCTCCTCAAAGGTTCTAGTAAAGGTAGGTAATAGTAATACATCACACGTGCTGATTTGAATTAGGTTTGATTATTGAGCTTAAATTTCTTGCAATTTGTTCAGAAAGAGCCAGAACTGTTGTCAAGCAACGATGTCTTGTGGACATTTGCAAATTTTGCTGGGGAGGATCATACAAATTTTCAGACGTTGGTGGCATTCTTGAATATGCTGAGTACCTTAGTATGTGACTATGCTCTTCTATGTCTTAGTTATTACCCAGCTCATCATTTTTTTTCCACGAGAAATTACTTAACTATAATATTATCCTACATGCATTTCAGGCTTGCAACGAAGAAGGTGCTTCAAGGGTTTTTGAGTTACTTCAGGGAAAAGCATTCCGGTCTGTTGGATGGACCACCTTATTTGATTGCCTATCAATTTATGATGAAAAATTTAGACAGTCCCTCCAAACTGCTGGGGCCCTGCTACCAGAATTTCAGGAAGGTGATGCAAAAGCACTTGTCGCATATTTGAATGTTCTTCAAAAGGTAATAGTGTCATACTATATTGGTCCAAAAATTTTATTCCCTTTTCCTTTCACACTTTTCTGAAATTGTTTTGAGTTGAATTTCTTGATCCATGACCGTAGTTTTTGGGGAGTTTCATTTGCATTCTACTTGCTAGACTAACTATATGTCATTACTCATTAGTATGGTTATCTAGCAAGTAAAATGCAAATGAATCACCACAACAATTGCAGTCACCAATTAAGAAGTCTGAAGGGGAAGGGATTAAGACCCTAATAGTAAAAACAAAATGATCAAGCAAATTGTTTAGGGTTGGAGTTAAGTCTTATTATGTTGAACTGGAGTTTCTTTTTGTAGAGTTGGGTGCATTTTCACTTCTTTTTGAGTTTGCGTCCCTGAACAATATTTGTCTTTTTTATTCTATCAACGAAAAGTTGGCATTTTGTTATAAGATCAAAGTGGACTGCATCTAGATTTATATCGTTTCTTTCCTCTTCAAATTCAATATTCCTACCATTAGAGCACGGTCTTGAGATGCTCTATCTCTTGAGGGAACTCTTCTTTTGCACTTTAATATGGTTTACGTGCATGTTTATTTTTTGTTTAGAAAACCCAGCCTTTTTTGTTTGTTTGTTTGAGAAGAATGGATGGTTACAGTAGGGCCTATAAAAGAACAGCTTGGAAGAGAGACCACTGACAACCAGATTCTAAACTAACTATACGAGCAAAAGGCTCCAATCGAGAAGAAAGAATAATCCAAATAGAATATTGTATAGATTTCATTGTTTCTTTATGATTATCTTCATTGTTTGGTTTCTGATGAGCTTCAGGTTGTGGAGAATGGGAATCCTCTTGAAAGAAAAAACTGGTTTTCTGATATTGAACCATTGTTCAAACTTCTTAGCTATGAGAATGTCCCTCCTTATCTGAAGGTTAGTTGTGCTTTTCTTTGTTACATTTTGAGTAAGCATGTTGCACAAGATTGATCATATTTTGGTGTTAGATGCTGAAATAGAGTTTTTCTAGATTGTTTTGATCGAGTTTTTGATGATAATATAGGGTGCTTTGAGGAATGCAATTGCATCCTTCATTGAAGTCTCTTCTGAGTTGAAGGATATAATTTGGCGCTATCTTGAGCAGTATGATTTACCTGTTCTTGTTGCATCCCATATTCAGAATAGTACGAAGCCTATTACTTCTCAGGTTAGTTATTCTCTGATGGTCCTTTAAAATATGTAAAATATTCTGGAAATTAGATTCTACATTTCTGGCTCCATCTTCTTGTTTTGTTAAGAGTTGTTATAAGTTATGAACTCGATTTCTTTGGGAGGTGCTACCAGGAATTTTTTGTTGCTAGTTTGGATATATAGCAGCCTCATAATCACTTAAAGTAAATTCAAAATTTAGCACTGGCATCATAGTGATATTTTAATGTGCAAATGAGATGTCCTGTTTCGAATGACCCACAAACTAAAGATGTTCTTTTTTGTACTTGATAAAGAAAAGATGAAATCTTATAAACACACTGTTAGTTTGCTTTCTCAAATACGATAACTGCAGTGACTGAACTTTGCTGCAATGAGAATATATATGGCATATACTCGTTTTTGTGTTTTAAAGTAGCAAGGGGAGATTGATTTTTCAGGTTTATGATATGCAATTCGAGTTGAATGAAATTGAAGCGAGACAGGAGAGATATCCATCAACAATATCTTTCCTTAACCTGTTAAATGCTCTCATTGGTAAAGAAAGGGATCTAAGTGATAGAGGGCGCAGGTAATGTTTATTGTTTATAATTGAGATTTGACTCAGTTTTCTTTATTCTAAGTTTTGAAAGGTTTGTTGCAGATTTGTTGGAATATTTAGGTTTGTTTATGATCATGTTTTTGGGCCATTCCCTCAACGAGCCTATGCAGATCCTGTCGAGAAATGGCAGTTAGTTGTTGCTTGTCTTCAACATTTTCTCATGTGAGTGATAGGTTCAAACTTCAAAATGGAAGGTTCCGTCTTTTGATTGTGTTTATGGGCCTCCCATTGTGGTCCATGATGCTTTTGTTCTTTTTGATTTGATAGTTCCCTCATTTTGTATTATCACTCTCATTTTATCTGGTTGTCATCAAATCTAGGCTTTTATGCCGTTTCTAGTAGTTTATAGATTATTTAAATTCCTATTCCTAAAAAATTCGGGTAGGGAGGGTTAAAAAAGATTGGGTAGGGAGGGTTAAAAAATATGGGCATTTTCCAAAAAAATGATAGGCAAAACATATTGGTATATCATTAATGACAGGCAATACATAGAAAAAAGAGATCTGGTTGTCATCACTAATGATAGGCATTAGATACATATTGGTATCAGAGCTGTTTATCTCGGGGAAATTTGAAAATATTTTACAAAAACGCTTGGAGGACCGCTTAGATGTGACTGATAATCTTCATATGTTTTTGTAATTACTCTTTGGGTCTTAGTTCGTTAGATAGGAAACTCTTTTGTTTTAGCTTAGCTCCTTTGTTTAGATTTCATGTGATACAAAAACCTTAACAATTTGAAAAATTAGGAACATTTTTGTTGAACCCCTAATATCAAATTCTAAAACCCCCAAGTCAATTTGATGCCAATCCAAAGGGAAAGATTAGATTTGGATTACCTTTTGATTGAAGACTTAGAGATAAGGAAAACTAGTCCTCTACTCAAGGTTTAAACACTCTACAAACAAGTTGATTAATCTTACCTGAATGCTTAAGTATGCAGCCCTAGATCAAGAATTGCAAAGGTTGGTGATGAATCTCTCTCATCAACTTAGAGAAAAATTATCATTCCCAAATTCAAAACCCAAGAATTGTTTTAAAACAACCTAAAGGCAAGGCTTTAATAACCTCCCAAAGAAAATCCTAATGCCACATCATTGTTCATATTAAAATTACAAAAACACCCCTACTTAAGATGCCATAAAATGGATAAAAATGGAGAACACTAAAATTACATCAAAATTATTAAATAAAACAAATAATAATTTGATGTCCGAGAGGGTTCATATCATCCTCTCCTCCTTTTGAAGGATTCGTCCTTGAATCCAATTCAAAGCCTTGTAAAGCAACTTTAGAGTCATGAGAAAATGATATCATAGGGCCAAAATTGTCATTCCCAAATTCAAAATCCAAAAACTATTTTAAAACAACCTAAAGGCAAGAATTTAATAGCCTCCCAAAGAAAACCCTAATTCCACATCATAGTTCATAATAAAATTACAAAAACACTCCTACTTAAGATGCCATAAAATGGATGAAAATGGAAAATACTAAAATTACATCAAAATTATTAAATAAAACATAAATAACAATTTGCTGCCCAGGACGGTTCATATCATCATGTCTCTCTTTAGGCCAATGTTCGAATATTTTTGTAATTAGTCTTTAGGTCTTATTTCGTTAGATAGGAGCCCTCTTTTGTTTTACCTTGGCTCCTTTGTTTAGGTTGTCTTTTTGTATGTTGCTTTTAATTCTTCATTTTTCTCTATGGCGATAAAAACATGAATTTCTTCTAAAAGAACCTTATCATTATCGGGCCAGTTAAATTTAATATGCATATTTAATGGTCAATATGCAGGATTTTGAAAATGTATGATATTAAAGAAGAGGACATTGACATTGTTATTGACCGATCACAGTCATCAATGGAATCACAATCATCTTCACTTCAAACTCAATTACCAGTCCTTGAGTTGATAAAAGTACGTATCTGTTACTATTGCTTCATTCGATCCGTATGCAATGAGTTGCTTTGGATTTATAATTTGTGATTGTTTTCTATTGATGCAAGTGTGTTTTTGTTCATGAAACAACCCATTCATAATGTTGCTTATTTCATATTTCACCATTTTTTATTAAACAATTTCTGATGTGGAGTCAATTAACTTGGGAGCAACAAATTTCCACGGAAAAATTTAATCATATTTGACATGACTGGAACCATATTTTTTGTTTGTTTTCCTGTTTACCTTTTTTAAATGTCACGTCTTTGTTAAATATAAATCGTTCAACAAAGTAGACAAGAGAGTTTGGGGTCTTTGAGGCAAAGGCAAAAGCCCAAGACTGGAACTCTATTTTTGGTGGATCAACTTCCTTCCTCTTATCTCAGGATTTCTTTGGGAGGCAATTAAAAAGTCAAGTGTTTTGGAATTCGATTTTAAGTAAGATCTTAAAATCCTGGGGAAAAATAAAGCACCTGGACCAGATGGCTTTACAGTGGAGTTCCTCTCAAGATTTTGGTTCCTGGTTAAAGACAATTTTATTAAGCTATTCGAAGACTTTCGCAAAGGTGGAAGATTGAATGCATGTGTGAGAGGAAACTTCATTTGCCTCATTCAAAAGAAAGAAGATGCAGCATCTGTTAAGGATTTTAGGCCAATCAGCCTTACTACTTTAACTTACAAGGTAGTTGCAAAAGTACTTGCTGAAAGATTGAAGAAAGTTATGCACTCTATCATCGGGCCATCCCAGAACGCCTTTATTGAAGGGAGGCAAATACTAGATGCAGTTTTGATAGCTAATGAAGTGGTGGAGGATTACTGTGTGAAAAAGAAAAAGGGATGGATCCTTAAACTTGATATGGAAAAAGCTTTCGACCGGGTGGATTGGACCTTTTTAGAAAAGGTTTTAATTGCAAAAAACTTCGACTTTCGCTGGATCTCTTAGATCTTGGGCTGCATTCAAGACCCAAAATTCTCTATCATTATTAATGAAAGACCTCGAGGCCGCATTCTTGCATCTAGAGGGATTAGGCAAGGTGATCCTTTATCCCTTTTCCTTTTCGTTTTAGTAAGTGAAGTGTTGGGCGCCATCATTGACAAGCTGTACGACAATGGCCTGTTTGAAAGATTTGTGGTTGGGAAGGAGAAGATTCACGTTCCACTACTCCAATTTGCAGACGATACCCTCATTTTTTGCAACTATGATAGCAAAATTTTGTTAAAATTGAAAGAAGCAATTAGTCTCTTCGAATGGTGCTCAGGTCAGAAGGTGAATTGGGAAAAATCAGCTCTTAGTGGAGTCAACATAGAAGAAGGGGAATTGTTACAAATGGCTGGCCTTTTCACTTGTAAGGCCGAATCATTGCCTCTCATGTACCTTGGTTTGCCACTAGGGGTCTATCCTAAGCAAATCTCCTTTTGGCAGCCGGTGATAGAAAAGGTGCATAGAAAATTGGACAAATGGAAAAGATTTAATCTCTCAAGAGGAGGAAGGGCAACCCTATGCAACTCAGTTCTCTCCAATCTCCCAACGTACTATATGTCTCTATTTGCAATGCCAAAAAACGTGGTTTCAACTTTAGAAAGATTAATACGAAACTTCTTTTGGGAAGGTCATAAAGGAAGCAAAGTTAACCACTTGGTAAAGTGGAGTATTATGTCTCGGTCTCCAAGTAATGGAGGTCTCGGCTTGGGGGGCTTAAAATAAAAAATTCGGCCATGCTTGCTAAGTGGGGCTGGCGTTATATGATGGAGGAAAACTCTCTTTGGAGACAAGTGATCACTAGCATCCATGGGAAAGGCACCTTCAATTGGCATTCATCGGGGAAATGTGGGAATAGTCTGAGAAGTTCTTGGATCAATATCTCAAGATACTGGTCAAAAGTGGAGTCTTTGGCTTCTTTCATCCTTGGCGATGGCTCTCGAATAGGTTTTTGGTCTGATCCTTGGATTGACTCAACCCCATTGTCCACACTCTATCCAAGCTTGTTTAGAATTACCTTATTGCCAAGGGGCTCAATAGCTTCTCATTGGGATGATTCTCTAAACTCTTGGTCCATCATTTTTCGCCGTTTGCTTAAAGATGAGGAGGTTATTCACTTTCAGGCCTTGCTACTTGTCCTCTCAGGAAGATTAGTCTCAGCTAGCCCCGACCTAAGATCATGGTCTTTGGAAGCATCGGGCTTCTTCACAATTAAATCCCTTACAATGCCTCTCTCCCCTTCGTCCCCAATGGCAAAAGCCTTTTCAAGGCTCTATGGAAGACTAAGAGCCCGAGGAGAGTCAACATCTAGATTTGGATAATGCTCTTTGGTCTCCTAAACTACTCCTTGGTCATGCAAAGAAAATTACACTTGACCTGTTTATCGCCTTCTTTTTGCCCTTTATGCAAGAAGGCAGGGGAGGACTTGCAACACCTCTTCTTCAACTGCCTATATTCAGAAAGCTGTTGGTGGACTTTTTTCCACTTCTTTAACTTCGTCGGGGTGTTTGGAGATAATTTTAGAGGTAATGTACTTCAACTTCTATGGAGACCCTCTCTCAAAAAGAGGCCAAGATTGCTATGGATCAATATGGTAAAGGCCATTTTAGTAGATCTATGGTTCAAAGAAATCAGAGAATCTTTCCCGATAAAGAAACTTATTGGAGGGCTCGATTTGACTCAGCTAAAAGAAATGCTTCAGCTTGGTGCTCCTTAAACAGTGACTTCGAAGGCTTCTCTATACAAGATATAAATTTGAATTGGCAGGCTTTCATCTTCCCCACTTCTTAGGCTTGTTATCTAGATTTAGTTTCGGATTATCGCTTTATCAATTTGCTTCTATTTCCTTGGTCTTTGTACCGTTGTATGGACATTATGAGGGCGCTAAGGGGGTGTCAATCTAGTTGAGATGCCTGGGTGTGCTTCCTTATCCTTTCTTTCAGTTTTGCCTTGTTTGTCTCATTCTATTCTTAATTCATGCTCCTCGTATAACTCTCTTGTACCTTGAGCATTAGTCTTTTTTTATTTTATTCTAATAAAGAGGCTCGTTTCCGTTTAAAAAAAAAAAAAAAAAAGATCTTAAAACAATTGTCTACTTGAAGAAAAGCCTTCTCCTTTAAAAGGTGAAGACACACTCTTATCTTGTCGGTGTTGAGTGAGATTTCCAGTTTTTTCTTTATCTCTATTCAAAATTTTGGTCTCCTGAGAGAATGATAAGGAATTAATGTTAGGCCTCCAATTATATTTTATTATCAAAGTCACTTCCTTGGTCGGTTCATTTGGATCCAACTCATTTTCTTGCATCCACTTGGTGTTCTTTATCTAAGGCTTTTTCAAATTATTTTATTCAGGATATTAGTTTGAATTGGAACACTTCTATTTTTTTAATTTAAGCTTATTTTATCTTATTTTTTATAATGTTTCTTGTATTTTGAGCAATAGATTTTTTTCATTATATCAATGAAAGTCATGTTTTTGTTAGGATCCTTCCTAACAAGAACAAACTCAATAACAAGGAATGGATTTAAGAACAATCAAGCATGAAAATATATTGAAATATTAAAAGAAATAGTAGCAAGATAATAGTCAACACATTCGAGAGGGTTGAGAAATCCTTTCCCAATTTCCCAATACGGAAATATCCCACTATATTCTTCCTCCTTTCTTAGCACTCCTACTCCTATTTATAGCATTATTCACTAACTTCCCATCTAATTACCCTTATACCCCTTACTAATACCAATACTAATATTCTCTTAATAGTCCTACTATTTCTATACCAGGGGTCTTACACTACTCCGCCCTTCGAAGGCACCTTGCCCTCAAGGTGTGCTTACAAAACACGATCACAAAATTGGGCAACTTTTTTTTTGTCCCTCTCTTTCTCTCTCTCTCTTTTATTTTTTTTGTTTTTTGTTTTAATTATGAGAACACAAACTCAAACCTGATAGCCTTCTCTTCAGCCTTGTTCAGCCTTGAAAGTAAATTGGGCTTTTTCTTCGCTTGGACTAAGCCCAATAAACATCTCATGACTCCACATTCTTCTTTCTTCATTTCTACTGGCGTTATTCTCCTTTAATGGGCTAGGCCCATTATCAATTTGCTGTCCAAAACAGCACAACAATCTTCTCTTAAGTAACCCCACTGCCCATGTAACAGATATTGAATCTAACAACACCTTTTAACTTGGATTGCCCCACACCAACAACTCTTCAAATGCCCATAAATCATTATCTTCCTTAAAAATAACAGTGGGCTTCCAGCAAAACCGGCCCATTATCATGCCCAAATTAATATTATCACTTTCTGCAACATATTTTCCAATGCATTGCTGTGATATATTTTGGCTACGTCACTAAAAAATGTCATTAAAAGTGAATTTTCTTGTAATAGTTGTCCAGTCTTTAAGATTATTCATATTCATGTTGAGTGCTAAGTACCTGTGTTTAGTTATAATTTATTTGCTGATTCTTCTTTTTCTGTTTTGATTTCAGTTAGTCTTCTCTCCTCTCTTTCTCTATTTCTTTCCGGAGATTCAACGAGCCTTTGTTGCAATGCTCTCACATTTCTCTATACCTTTAACAATGCTTTATTCAACCGATCACACTTCATTTCTAATTGATATTCTAGGATGAACAACTCTGATACCAATCTGTTAGGATCATTCCTAACAAGAACAAACTCAATAATAAGGAATGAATTTAAGAACAATCAAGCATGAAAATATATTGAAATATTAAAAGAAATAGTAACAAGATAATACTTAGCACATTTTAGAGGGCTGAGAAATCCTCTCCCAAATTCCCAATAAGGAAATATCCCACTAAATTCTTTCTCCCTTCCTACCATTCCTACTCCTTCTATTTATAGCAATATTCACTAACTTCCCATCTGATTACCCTTATACCCCTTACTAATACCATACTAATATTCTCCTAATAGTCTTGCTATTTCTATACTAGGGGTCTTACAGTTACCTTTTCCCAAAAAAAAAGGAGGGGGTAAGAAGCAATGTTTTAAAAGGCTTAAGGTGGTCTCGAGGTGAGGCGTAAGCCTTGAGGCGGTATGAGGCTTACGCCTCATTTTAAATTAAATTAAATCATAAAACATAGAGCTTATATATTTTAACATTATAATATTGCTTAAAAGTACAAAACATACTCAAAATTAATCATGATAAAGAAAAAACTCTCAATAATTAATCACAACAAAGGAAAACAAATCGCAATATTCTATTTAAATCTATATTTAGGAAAACAAAAAACACATAAAAAATGTGTAAAATAAAAACTTTGTGGTAAAAAAAAAGTAAGTATTAAAAATACTTAAAAGTTGGAAAAAGAACTTCCACAAATCAACTAGATAGTAACTATGAAGGAAAAAAAAATTATAAACTCTTAAAAAAAAGAGAATAAATAACAATAACTAATAAGGAAAAAAACTCTTTTAAAAAAATATAAAATAGGAAAAGCTCTATTAGGAAGATAAAAGAAGAGGAAAAAAATCTAATCTTGGTGTTGATTGAATTGTGTTCTAGTATATTTTGTTTGTAGAAGAGAATTGAAGAAAACTCTCCCACTTGGTTTGGCTACTAACTCCATCGATTATGTTTAACCCAAATCTTTGTCTTTTAATGGTTTTAAATTAATATGTGGTTGGATTACACTTTAAAACTTCTTGTCGGTTCCACTTCCTCCAAAAGAAAAAAAACTCAATAATAATTTTGTTGTTGTTAAGTGATAAGTTTGCTGTTTCTACGTTCCCAATTTGCAAGTTTGAAGACACATGCGAAGAACAATATTTATTGTTTTCGGTGGGTGGACCCAACCCATTTAATTTTCCTTTAAATATGTTGGAGATAAGGGACTTAGTTGATTGTTTATAGTTTCGGGGGTATTATAGTTATTTACTTTACCCTATTTTTCTTTCCTTTTTTGTATATAGGCTTGTTGGAGTCTATGAATAAGAATCCTCTTGTATCTCCCACATGATGTAAAAATTAATAAAACGGAGACTCTCTATTGTGGTTTTTTCTCCCTGTTCTAGGGTTTTCCACGTAAACCTTGTGTCTCCCCTTTCTCTCTTTTCTCTTTTAACATGGTATTAGAGCGTGGTGACGAAACCCTAGCCTTCATCAGCAAAAACCAAGTGGTGCAAGATGACCTTAGTGCTGCATTAACACCGCTTCTGCCACAGCCGCTGATGAAGCCTCCGATCGCCACCGCCACTACCGGCGCCACCGTTGTCGTCGCTGCTACCACCACTTTTGTTGATCGGTATCTTCGATCGCTGCAAATACATTCTCAACAGTAGCCGATCGGGAACCCTAGCGTTGCCAGTTTTACTCCTAGTGCTGCCGCCGCCGCCGTTGCCGGAATTTGAAGTCGATGCTATTGGATCTTCCACGCATCACTGAGGCAAGTTTGTAATTGGGAGTGATGTGCCGCTAGTCGCCTATAACAGCTTGCTGTCGCCTGGACTCCTCCATCCGCCGCCGTCGAGCTATGAACATCATGAGTCCATGGGTCTTTCTATGGCAATGGTTCAACAACAATTAGCTAATCTTTAGACGAGTTTTCAACAACAAATCGCCGCACTTGGGCAGCCCTAGGTGCTTCCACAATCACAAACTTAAATTCAAGTGTATTGAGTTCAAACATTCCTTCTGATTTACCGATGTATCCAGAGAATCTGGTAACCTCGTTCCCTGCTTTAACTACTACAAATTATTTGTCTGGTTCTATGGAAATTCCACAAGCTTAATTGCAGGAGAAAAGTTAAACGACCAGAATTATTTCTCCCGGTCTCAGCTCAGTCTATTAAAATGGCCCTTGAAGGGCATCATAAGTTCGGTTATTTGACTGGCGAGATACCGAAACTTAGACCAAGGGATCCTTGAGAGCGCATTTGGAAAGAAGAAGACTCCTCGCTACGATCGCAATAGTATGGAACCTCAAATAGGGAAACCATTATTGTATGCTACCACCGCTCGAGATATCTGGGATGCTGATCAGAAATTATATTAAAGAAGGCAGAATGCATCTCGTTTTTACATTTTGTGAAAACAAATTCACGAGTGCAAATAGGGGACGATGGATGTCACTTCGTACTTTAATAAATTGTCCCTAATCTGGCAGGAGATGGACTTGTGTTGTGAAATTATTTGGGACTGTCTGTGTGGAGGTATTTAGTATTCCAAAATTGAGGAAGTAGATAGGGTATATGATTTCCTAGCTGGTTTGAACTCCAAATTTGATGCAATGCGAGGCCGTATATTGGGACAAAGACCTATACCCTCTCTTATGGAAGTATGCTTTGAGGTTTTCCTTGAGGAAGACAGATCTAGTGCTATGAACATCACTACTGTGTCACCTATTGATCTTGCTGCTCTTAGTTCAGAATTATCTAGTAATGACGATGACAAGCACAATAGGAATAGACTCCAGTGTGTGAACATTGCAAAAAACCCTGGCACACAAGGGAATGGTGCTGGAAATTACATGGTAGACCACCAAATGGTAGAAAACGCCCTCCGAATGACAAGTCCAATCTCGACTGTGCACTTGTAAGGGAATTTGTGAGTGCTTCTCAGTCACAACCTCAAGTGACTCGGCTATTCTTCTCTTGGGGCATTTGCTCAATCAGGTACATCACAACCCTTAAGTCTCTGATAATCGAATTCAGATATATTTGAAAAAAACTCATGGTAAAGGTCTAATGTTAAGAAAAACTGACAGGAAATGCATTGAGGCCTATACCGACTCTGATTGGACAGGATCGGTGATTGACAGAAAGTCTACCTCAGGGTATTGTACCTTTGTATGGGGTAATCTGGTTTCTTGGAGAAGTAAGAAACAAAGTGTAGTTGCTAGCAGTAGTGCAGAGACTGAATTCAGAGCTATGAGTTCCTTTTTCTTTTAAAATGGTTCCTAAAGACATATTAAAGTAATCCCTAGCATTGTCAGAGTGATGTATTTGAATATTAGTATTGAAGAGATTGAGTATCATGGCATACAAATTTTTAAATATGACAGTAACTTCAATTTTTTCTTTCATTAAAAATACCCAAGTGAGTCTAGTATGATCATTAATGATGGGCACTAACTATTTAGCTCCTATTATGCTTTAACTCTACTTGCTTCCCAAACATCACCATGCATCATAGAAAAAGGATGAGAATGTGTGTAGTTGCTTATCGGATAAGAAGGGCCCTTACTACTCCGTCCCACACAGTGTACTACTATCGGCCCTACCAGGCAACATCTACCTACACAAGCCAGAGAGAGCTCCGGCTTCTTACAAAGCTACTGATACCGCACAAGGAAAAAATTCCGTCACGGGTTTAGCAATCTCTGTTATTGGACAAAAATATGGCTATGTCCCCAGCAGCAAATGCTAGTCACAATATGGGTTTCAACGAAAGAGATTTAGTCATTAGTAAAGCAGAAGTCAATCAAGGTACTACTGTGAAAAAATTAAAACCTCGAGCTCGAGGGCGAAGTTATCCCATAAAACGATCGGGTTTGCTTAGCCAATTCACATGATTCACATTGAAAAGCTTGAGAGTTTTTACTAAAAATATTTGGAAAAATATGTTTCAAATACATAAAATTGGGGTGGCCTAAACGATTATGTTGCAACATTATTTTATTATCATAATTGTCTTTAGAAGTAACAAAAACGGACTTATTAGCACCTAACTCCTTCCTTTGATACTTGGGAATATTTAGGTTGTAGAGACTTGAGGATTCTTTAGCATTGCCAATCGTCGTTCTCGAATTCAAATCCTAAAAAATACAACTATATGAGTTGAAAGTTGCAGTCAAGTTTTTCATGTGTGAGTTTGCTTATTGATAACATGTTATATTTAGGGTTTGAAACATGCAAGACATTTTCTAATACAAGATCTTTTGAGATAAAAACTTTTCCAGTTCCCACTATTTTAGAGTAAGTGTGATCCGCAATCCTCACATTAGGTTGGTCTCTACAGTGAGAGTAATTAGTTAAAAGGAATACATCACCTGTCATAAGATTGGAAGCTCTAGAATCAACAATCCATGTACTGAAATTCGTAGTTGTATTAAGAGCATAAAAAAGGCTTTTGTGTAGATTTGGATTGTTCAAAGAGTTTTTAGAGAAGATCCAATTGCTCTTTAGTAAAGATATTTTCAGGGGCAACATTACTGTCTGATGATGAACTTGCTTGATATGCTTTCCCTTGTCTATCACTAGATCCTTTGTTTGATTTCCAATCTGAAGGTTTGCCATGAATGTCACAAGTGTCTTTGGTATGCCTTGGCTTTTTACAATGCTCACACCATGACCTTTGTCTTTTCTGGTCGATTCATAGCTTTCATATCGATCATAGCAATTATTATGAGAATTTGTATTTTGAGTGCATACCTCATGGCTAGGATTTCGAACATGTAGAACGGATCCTTCAGGATCTGAGTTTCCCAACATTAGCCTTTTTATGCTTTCTTCTCTTCTCACCTCTCTAGTAACTTCTCTAATATTAGGTAAGGGTTTGATAGCAAGTATTCGACCACGTACCTCATCCAGTTCTTTATTGAGACCAAGAAGGAATTTGAGCGCTTGTTTCTTTTCAACAATCTGTTTTTATGTAGTTGCATTTGTAGTGCACGCCCACTTGTGATTTTCAAACGTGTTGAGCCGCTGTTGCCACAAATGAGAGAGCCGAGTGAAATAACGAGTTACTGGCATATCACCTTGTCTTAGTTCATGCAATTTTCCCTCTACTTCAAAGGATTTCGATGTATTTTCTTTATCTAAATAAGTTTCATGAGCTGCTTCCCAAATTTCACTTGCAGTTGAGAAAAGTAAGAAGTCTTCGCCAATTTCTATAGTCATGGAATTGATTAACCATGACATAACCATATTGTTTTCAGCTTTCCATATCTTGTATTTCTGATCATCTTTGTCTGGTACAGAGGTTTTGCTTGATAAGTAGTCTTCCGTTCTCTTTCCACATATGAACATCATGACGGATTGTGACCAAGCGAGAGAATTCTTTCCATTCAGTTTGTGATTTCTGAGTGGAAGTAAGGATCCATCTTTATTGGAATTTGTGATTGAAGATGCCATTTGCTCTTTGTAACGTATGCTAGGGTAGTAATAGATGGCGAAGTCTTAAAAAAACAGATTAATATGCTGAGTCGGCCAAAAGCATAATGCAAACTAGGTCAAAAAACTAGATGTAAAACAGAATGCAAATTGGGCCAAAACATTAGATGCAGAACCAAAGTCAAGATAAAATGGTTAAATATCCAGTGGGCCAAGTACTTAAAACTAATTTGAGCCAAAAGAAATAACCAGCCCGAAACCTTGAGTCTTGACCCAGTTGTATTTGAGTTGGAGTTTGACCCGAATGGATTTGATTGACCCACTTGGAAGAATACCCAGCCCGAATCCTTGAGTATGACCCACTTGGAAGAAACCAAATCGTGGGATTTCTTCACACGATCTCATCTGCAACAGAGGTGTTCCTGCTCAGAATTTCCTCGCACGATGTCGTCTGCAAACGACTCAAAGATGACTGATTTTTATGGGTTTCGTCTTCAAGATCAACGACGGGCACCGTGGCTTTGGACTGTGTTAGGAACCAAGGTAGTATGGGATGCCTTTGTCCCACATTGGTTAGAATGAGATGACCAATGTGGTACTTAAGTGGCTTGGCTCTCCCACCCCAATAGCTAGCTTTTCCAAGGTGCTTAAGTACCTAACAATGGTATCAGAGCCGGTTGTTGACATTTCGGAATGGAACCGGCGGAGGGTTCTAACCGGGTGTAGCCGAGTGAAGTACCACCGGAGTAGTCGTCGGGACATCGGCTTTCCGAGGATGGGGTATTGCTGTCTCTTATACACATCTAGATGTGTATAAGAGACAGCTCCCACCCCAATAGCTAGCTTTTGGGGTGTGGTTCTCCAAGGTGCTTAAGTACCTAACAATGGTATCAGAGCCGGTTGTTGACATTTCGGAATGGAACCGGCGGAGGGTTCTAACCGGGTGTAGCCGAGTGAAGTACCACCGGAGTAGTCGTCGGGACGTCGGCTTTCCGGGGATGGGGTATTGTTAGGAACCAAGGTAGTTTGGGATGCCTTTGTCCCACATTGGTTAGAATGGGTTGACCAATGTGGTACTTAAGTGGCTTGGCTCTCCCACCCCAATAGCTAGCTTTTGGGGTGTGGTTCTCCAAGGTGCTTAAGTACCCAACAGACTGCTATCAAGAAGAAACCTAAATTACTCTGGAGCAACGCGGTTAAAGCCTTGCCAGCAGAATTATGGTTTGAAAGGAACCAATGAGTTTTCCATGATAAAGCTTCCCCTTAGTTAGACCGTTTTGAGTTTGCTTGGCTAAATGCTTCTTCTTGGTGCACACTTTCAAGAGCTTTTGAAGATTACTCTACTCGAGAGTTAAACTTGAATTGGCAGGCATTTATTTCTCCTCAGCGTTAGAACAACTCTTAAACTTTCAAAGTGTTAGCTGTCCTATGTTTTGTCCTGGCAGTGATTATAACATTTTGCTTTGGATTGTTTCTTCTCATTTTTGGTTTTGTTCCTTCTTTTGTATTTGATATTGTACTTCAGTTAGTAGGTGTTTCATTTGTATTTCTAATTATGGATATGATGAAGGTGCTAAGGGGGTGTCAACCTAGTTGAGATGCCCAGGTGTTCTTCCTTATCCTTTGGTTTTGTTCTTTGTAACCTCTTGTATATTGAGTCTGTCTCTTTTCATTAATTCAATGAAAAATGCGTTTCCTTTTCAAGAAAAAAAGACTGCAAACTTGTGAGCTTCGCTCGTGGAGAGATCGACTAGGATTTTGTCTTCAAGCTTTCGATTTTTCTGGTATTCCTTCTTCAATCTTTGAAACCCAGGTAATCTCCGGCTTGAAAGGTTGCAATTTCAACCCATTGAACACAGAGATTTTTCTTCTGACGTGAAGGAATAAGAGGTGCTTCTGACACGAAGTCAAACTTTGGGGAAGTAAACTTGTCGAACGAAAGGTTTTGGACGTGAAACCTAAGAAGACAAAGACTTCAAAAGCGATAACTCTGATACCGTGAAGAATTCTATATTTCTCATATATTTTTGTAAAAAGATACAACCTCAATTTAAAAAGATAGATATAACTATATAAGGAAATAACCTAATGGTAATAGGGAAGAAAAATTAGGAAAAATTGATATATATAGAGAAGAAAATTTCCTTTTTTCCCCCTATATTCAACTGAGGTTTTGTTTATTTGAAATTACGTTAATATAGACAAGTATCTTTGGCTGAGAGAAGAAATGAAAACATGTCTGCAAAATACTTTGGTCCATATCGGATTAGTGCTCGAATTGGATTACTAGCTTATTGGTTGGAGTTGCCTGAAGGAATGTCAATCCATCAAGTGTTCATATTTCGCAGCTCAAACGAGCATTGGGGCAGCATCGTGAAGTTCAATCAGCTACACCATATTTTTTTGAAATGTTTGAATGGATAACTGACCCCTTAGAAGTTTTTGGATATTAGTAAAATCCAACTATGGGAGATTGGGAGGCGTTGATTAGTTGGAAGGGTTTGCTAGTGCATGCAACCACTTGGGAGTTCGTTGATGATTTCAAACAACAGTTCTCCGATTTTCATCTTGAGGACGAGGTGGTTTTAGAGGCGGAGGGGAATGTTAGGCCTCCAATTATATTTCTTTTTCAAAGGAGGGGTAAGAAGGGAATAGAAAATGTGGGTGATGGTAGGAGTGGGGACCATGGTTAGTTAGAGGAGAGACAGTGTTTATGTGTGTAAGGGGGAAGTAGTTATACGTCAATTTTTTGCTAATCGCCTTTTCGAGAGTGAGAACAAGAGGGTACTCGATTATTAGACGATATTCCCTCGTTTGCACGATCTTTCGAGTAAGAAGTTGGATTTTGTGGCTTCTATTTCACTACCATCTGATTCTTCCTCTTTGTCGTTGGGTTTCAAGCACAATCTTTTTGATATCAAGATGCTTGACGTTGTCAGTCTACTTTTTATCCTTTATAATCACCAATTTTTCAAAGGAGAAAGGATTCTAGACTTTGGACTCCTGATTCTTATAGGGGCTTCTTTTAGTTCCTCCTTTCTGGTGTTGTTTATTCCTTCCTCATCCCAATCATCTTTGCTTTCTCCTCCATCGAGAAGATTAACATCCTTGGGAAGGTAAGGGTTTTATTTATTATTATTAATTATTAATTTATTATTTTTTAATATTTGTTTTTATGGCTGGTTTACATGGAAGATTAACACTCTTCCCTTTTTTTGTAGACGTCAATCTGAAGATGTTAGATGACATATAATTAAATTTACCTTCACCTATCAACTTAAGCTTTTGGATCAATCAGTGATTTAAGATAGTATCAGAGCAGGTTCAGGAGGTCCTATGTTCAAATTCCTGCAATGTTGTTTTCTCCCCAACTAATCTTGATTTCCACTTGTTGGCTGTTTTTCATATTTCAAGGCCACAAGTGAGGGGGAGTGTTAGATGATTTGACATGGGGTTGCAAGTTTGTTCATTCTCTTTGAATCGTTTGTTGGAGATCTTTGGTTTGTGCTCTGCTTTTAATCAAGATGGGTATGCTATTATTGAGAAGGTGCTCACCTTTTTGAGAGTAGGGAAATTTTGTGAACCTATTTTATAGGGAGCTGGCTCGACAGAGACGATAGGACTTTTAGAGAGTTGGAAAAGTTAGGTGTTAAGATTCGGGTGGTGGTGAAATTTAGTGCCTCCATTTGGGCTTCTGTATCTACGTTGTTTTACAATTATGATCTTGGTTTGATTTTGTTGGGTCGCAGTCTTAGCTTGGTTTCTTATTATTATTATTATTTTATTTTTTCTATATTTTGGTTTGTTATTTTTATGTAGTAAATCGAGTTTTAGTCTCATTTCATTTTATTATGAAGAGGCTTGTTTCTATTTTTTTTAAAAAAGAAGTCAAGTTTTTTGCTCCATTTTTTTTTCTCAAACTAATAGATAATGTCTTGTATCCTTGAGTTCTTGGATATTGTGTTTGCTACTATTTTAACTTTTTTGGAAATGCCTCAAGGTTTTGTTTTTGTCTTTGGTTAGGATTTCATGAGTGGAAAATCTGTTTTTAGAAACATCATGGGTATTCTTCTGCCTGGTGTCAGTTCTCTCATAAATGAAAGGACCAGTCAGATTTATGGCCAACTTTTGGAGAAGTCTGTGGAACTTTCTCTTGAAATAATGATACTTGTATTAGAGAAGGATTTACTTCTGGCTGATTATTGGCGCCCTCTATATCAGGTAATTATCTCATTTGTTTCAGTTGTTAGCTTCAGTTTTTTCTTTACCCGTATGAATGAGTGAATTGGTGATTTTGTACATATCCTTTTGAATAAGACTACCATTAGTTATTCATTGATTGAATACAAAAAATATTGGCCAGCACCGAAGTTTTTCCCGGAGATTTGCAGTTTTGGTTGCCGAGGTTTTAAGTATCATTAATTTTTTCTGTCATCTAGGGTTTAAATTTGAAAGCCTTTTTATAATCTCTCCATTATATTTGTTTTCTTATACTGTTTCTGTAATATCGTCTGGAGAATGCCTTGTTCTCCTCGCCCTTCTGTATTATTTATTTATTTTTATTTCTTTTCCATTTCTATTTCTATTATAGTCCTGAAACAGATGGAGAAGTGTGTTTAAGAAGGGTAACCTTGTAGGTTCCTTTAACCAAGTATTCTAAATGTCTCCGGAACTAAGTTTTCAACAAGTGACAATTAAAAAATTAATGTACGTATGCACAGCGAAACTTGAACTTGTAGTTAGATCATGTACGTATCTTCTGGATGTCTTCTGTACTTCTTGTCTTAAAAAAAAATTGCTCCTTGATTTGACCTAATTCTTGCAGCCTTTGGAAGTCATTCTCTCTCAAGATCACAGTCAAATTGTTGCACTGTTGGAGTATGTCAGATATGAATTTTATCCCAGAATTCAGCAGTTGTCTATCAAAATAATGAGTATTTTAAGGCATCTCCTTCTTCTTTTTCTCAATTGTCGTTGTTTGGCATGTGGTAAAAAAAATCTTTGAAGAATATGTGAATTTTTTATGTTACTGAATATGTTGACTTCAGAGTTCTAAAGATGTTATTTGTTGGTTGTAGTTCTCGTATGGTTGGGCTTGTGCAGTTACTACTAAAATCTAATACTGCGAGCTCTTTAATTGAGGATTATGCATCCTGCCTTGAAATAAGATCTGAAGAGTGTCATATAATAGAAAATAGTGGAGATGATCCTGGTGTTCTTATAATGCAGGTTTGTATGGGCATTCTTTTACTGTCAAGTTTGATTTCTTATTTCTAGTTCCTGAAAATCTTTGGAGTCTGTACTTTCTGAACTAGCTGAATCACCACCATCATTTTTATGCCCATTTTTCTGCAGCTTCTTATTGACAACATTAGCCGACCAGCTCCAAATGTCACACATTTGCTACTTAAATTTAACCTTGAGACATCCATTGAGCGGACAGTTTTGCAGCCAAAATTTCATTATAGGTGATTTTATGGTTTTACGATATTTTGTTCACTTTGGTAATGTTAAGTCACATTATATTACAGTAGTCGTATGATTCTTCCTTTGTAGTTGCTTGAAGGTTATTCTCGAGATTTTGGAAAAGCTTTCAAATCCTGAAGTCAATGCCTTACTTTATGAGTTTGGTTTTCAGGTTAGATGTTGTAGATTACAATTACCTATTTCTAATTAGTGGATATACAATTTCTACGTACTGTCCTTTTTCTTCTTCTCTTTCCTTTCACCCTCCACCAAGTCTAAAGTGATGTACTTGTACAGCTTCTTTATGAGCTATGTTTAGATCCTCTAACATCTGGACCAGTCGTGGATCTCTTGAGCAACAAGAAGTACTATTTCTTTATTAAGGTATGAACACCTGCATTCTGGATATGGAAAGATTTATGTGTGGCTCGAAAGGTTGTATTCATTTATTGGATTTTTATCCACCCTTCCCTTCTTTTCTTGGTACCTTCTTCATGCTTGTAATGGCAGCACTTGGATACAATTGGTGTTGTTCCCCTTCCCAAGAGAAACAATCACACTCTCCGTGTCAGTTCCCTTCATCAGGTTTGTCTTCCCTGGATGAATAATGGCACTTCCTAACCCTGCGCATGCTTGCATTTTCTATTTTCCCTGCATATTCTAGCTCTTGCCATTTATAACCAGGCAATTTGGCTATTTATTTTTATTTTTTTATTTTTTCAAGAGAGCATGGTTGCTTAAACTTTTAGCAATTGAGTTGCATGCTGCTGACTTGGGTAGCCCAATCCATCGAGAGGCATGTCAGAGTATTCTTGCGCACCTGTATGGGCAGGAGATAGTTGATACTGGATCAGGTCCAGTCTTCTCACTTCAAAATCATGGGGTAGATCCTGGAATTAGAACTACCAGTAAGAGCAAGGTACTTTATTCAACACTAACCATTTATCTTCTATGTACAGTAAGTGCATATTCGTTTTTGCTATGTTTTAACTATTCTTTTCAAATTATTGCCACATAGGCCTATATAACTACCACATCGTAGACTCCCAATTAGGACTATCTTTTAAAGCTAATGGGACTAGGAAATCGTGAAAAACTTGTATTACATAAGCCAAACTATACCAAGTTATGAAACCCTAGCCGTCATTGACGGAACTCTGAACGTTAACATGAAGGCAACCATTCAGGCGGTTGTGAAGGAGTATCTCCAAGCCGCCCTACCACAACTGATCTCAGCTGCCACCCACGTCCAGCCGCCGCCGGTAGAGGAGCCTGTCTCTTATACACATCTAGATGTGTATAAGAGACAGGTTTTACCCTGTCGAGATGTTTCAACCGCTGTGCGAGGGAGGATCGACCGGTTTGTTCCAGATTGAAGCTGCCTTCAACGATCAGAAACGCTCGATTGCATCGTCCACGTCGTTCCAGACCGAAACAGCCTCCGTCGATTAGAGACGCTCGATCGGGCCGAGCCGCGCCGGTGGGTTGCTGCCGAGCCCTTCGTCTGCACTGGTCGCGCCACTCGTGCCGCTCGCTCCTACCCAGCAGATTCCGTGCGCCGAGCCGCTTTTGTCTGTGAGCTACCGAGCCGAGCAGCAGAGCAGCCTCCGCCTATGAGTTACTCAGTCGACGGATTGAGTCCAGCTTTCACGGCTGCTTCTGCCTCTGTCCAGCCGTTCGTAGGAGCTTCTTTTCCAGTCGCGCCCAATCATGGTGGCTCGGCACAATACCTAGATGAAAACCCGGTAAATTCTTTCCCTATTTTACCCACTACAAATATCCCGCATGGTTTTTCCTCAGTTGACAGTACGACCAGCCTGAGTACAGTTGGAATCAGTACTATCGTCCCGTCAGGAAATATATAGTCTTTTGGTCTTGTTAGTGTGAACGGTAAAAAACCTTGGATTGTTGACTCAGGGGCGACGGATCATCTTATTGGTACCTCTGATAAGTTTTTCTCATATTATCCAACTGGTAACGAATGAATTAGGATTGCAGATGGGTCGTTCACACCTGTTGCAGGAAAAGAGGATTTATCTCCGTTTGAGGGTTTGGTTTTGCGGGACGTTTTGTATGTTCCTAAAATTTCATATAATTTGTTATCCATCAGTAAGATTACAAGAGATTTGAATTGTCAGGCAGTTTTTTCACCCGACACTGTTTTATTTCAGGATCTAAGTTCGGGGACGACGATTGGCACTGCCCGGCACGATGGGGGACTCTACTTCCTAACTGATGATGTTTCCTCTAGGAATGATTATAGGACTAGCCTTGTCTCCTTAAATTTTTCTACCTCTGAGAATGATTTTCTGTTATGGCATTACCGCTTAGGACATCCAAACTTTCAGTATATGAAACACTTATTTCCGCATTTATTTCGCAATATTAATGTGTCTTCTTTAAAGTGTGAAGTGTGTATTTGTGCCAAATAGAGTTGTGTCTCCTTCCACTCCCAGCCCTATAAACCATCCAAACCCTTCACCGTAGTCCACAGTGATGTTTGGGACCCCTCACCAACCACAACCTCCACAGGGAAACGCTGGTTTGTCACTTTTATAGACGACGACACTCGGCTTACTTGGGTCTTTCTTCTCATTGATAAGTCCGAGGTGTTATCTGTATTCCAGCAATTTTATGCCATTGTGGAAACCCAGTTTAATGCCAGGATTGGTATTTTGAGAAGTGACAATGGGCGGGAATTCTTTAACGCTTCCTTCCAGAAGTTTCTTGCATCCAAAGGGATTATCCACCAAAGTTCGTGTGCCTACACTCCCCAACAAAATGGGGTAGCAGAGAGAAAATCGTCATTTGGTGGAAGTTGCTAGGTTCTTAATGCTATCCACATCACTTCTGTCTTACCTATAGGGTGATGCCATCCTTACTGCTACTCACTTAATCAACCAAATGCCTCCCCGAGTCCTCAATTTTCAAAACCCCTTAGACTGTTTAAAAGAGTCCTACCCTACGACTCGTTTAGTCTCCGATGTACCACTTCAAGTTTTTTACTGTGTTGCCTTTGTTCACTCCCATGGTCCAAACCGCACGAAATTTACCCCCCGTGCTAAAAAATACGTCTTTGTTGGGTATCCACTCCATCAGCGCGGGTATAAATGTTACCACCCATCCTCTCGCAAATATTTTGTTTCCATGGATATCATCTTCCTTGAGGATCAACCCTTCTTCCCTGTTAGCCATCTTCAGGGGGAGACCTCTCGTGAAGAGACTAACTGGTCCACGTATATAGTTCCCTTGGTGTCTGCACCTATTCTCGAACATGTTGGTCCTATTCTTCCTACTAATCAAGTCCCATGGACAACATACTATAGGAAGAATCTCAGGTTGGGAAGCAGCGTCACCTGTTGCATCTCCGGCTCCGATCCATGAGTCAAACTCGACATCAGGTACGTGTATTCCTGAAATTAATGAGATTGATACTTGTACTAACGAGTGCAGAAAGGAAAAAGGAGGGAAAGGTGCTGACAGCACCACTATAGCAGATGGGAAGACGACAGTGAATGACGATTCAGACACAGCTCTAGAAAATGTGAGTGATACTAAAGATAGTGGTGAAAAAGGTGTGATTTCTGAAGATGAGAAACAGGAAGAGGAGACTAGTGATCACAATGGAAATTCTGACAGTTTGAAGGAACATGATGCTTCTCTTGATCTTCCAATAGCCCTGAGGAAAGGTATCCGGTCATGTACAAGGTACCCTATGCATAGTTACATGACATATAGTAACCTGTCATCTGAATTTAGGGCCTTTACCACTAGTTTAGATGCAGGGGTGATACCGAGTAACATACAGGAAGCAATGGGAACTGAAGTTTGGAAGGCTGCTGTTTTGGAGGAGATGAGAGTTTTGGAGAAAAATGGAACTTGGGACTAAGTGATCCTACCTAAAGGGCACAAGACAGTTGGGTGCAAATGGGTTTTCACTATAAAGTACAAGTCAGATGGGACGGTTGATCGGTACAAAGCCAGGTTAGTTGCCAAAGGATTTACTCAAACCTTTGGGGTAGATTACTCCGAGACATTCTCTCCCGTAGCTAAACTCAATACTATTCAAGTATTGCTATCAGTTGCAGTTAACAAAGATTGGCCTTTGCATCAACTGGATGTAAAGAATGCCTTTCTCAATGGAGAACTTGAGGAGGAAGTCTACATGAATCCTCCTCCCGGATTTGAAGATCAGTTCAAACAGCGAGTCTGTTGGCTGAGAAAGTCGCTATATGGGTTGAAACAGTCTCTGAGAGCCTGGTTTGACAGATTTGCCACCTTTGTCAAAGGACAAGGGTATACCCAAGGGCACTCAGATCATACACTTTTTACAAAGAAGTCAACTTCAGGGAAGGTAGCAGTTCTCATTGTGTACGTTGACGATATTGTGCTCTCCGGTGATGATGATGTTGAAATTGTGAAACTCAAAGCAAAGATGGCCAAAGAGTTTGAAATTAAAGACCTTGGGAAGTTAAGATACTTTCTCCGAATGGAAGTAGCCCGGTCTAGGGACGGAATCTCAGTGTCCCAACGGAAATACACGATTGATCTTCTAACGGAAACAGGAATGACTGGGTGCAAACCTGCTAACACCCCAGTTGAATATAATTCAAAGCTCAGCAATTCTAGTAATAGTGTTCCGGTCAATAAAGAAAGGTATCAGCGGTTAGTTGGGAAATTGATATACTTATCTCATACGAGACCTGATATTTCATATGCAGTGAGTGTCGTCAGTCAGTTTATGCAGGCTCCTTGTGAAGAACACATGATAGCATTTGAACGCATCCTTCGATATCTGAAAGGTACACCAGATAAGGGGTTAATGTTCAAGAAGTCTGATAAACGCTGCGTTGAAGCCTACACTGATTCTGATTGGGCAGGGTTTGTTGTTGATAGAAAATCAACATCAGGGTATTGCACATTTGTTTGGGGTAATCTTGCGACCTAGAGGAACAAGAAACAGGGAGTTGTGGCCAGAAGTAGTGCAGAAGCTGAGTATCGGGCCATGAGTTTAGGGATATGTGAAGAAATCTGGTTGATGAAAGTGTTGTCAGATCTTCATCAAGACAATGAGCTCCCAATGAAACTGTTTTGTGACAATAAGGCAGCAATAAGTATTGCAAATAATCCTGTTCAGCATGACAGAACAAAACACGTTGAGATCGACTGACACTTCATCAAGGAAAGACTTGACAACGGAAGTATATGCATTCCTTATGTTCCCTTAAATCAGCAAATTGCAGATGTGCTCACAAAAGGATTACTGAGACAAAGCTTTGATTACTGTGTCAACAAGTTGGGTCTTATTGATATTTATGCCCCAACTTGAGGGGGAGTGTCGAAAAAGCAGCTTGTAACCCTAGGGGCATTTTAGTAATTGTGTACCCTAGGGTTTCCCACTAGTCTATTTATTTGGCCTATTCTCTTGTACTTTGTATATTAGAATCAATAATAAAAATCAGTGTCTATCGTGGTTTTTCTCCCTGTACTATGGTTTCCACGTAACTGTATTGTTATTCTCTTCCCTACTCTTTTATTTTTAACAATCCCTTATTGTATTCTCGATGTCTATTTATTCTATAGTTCATTGTATTCTGATTATGCGAATTAATTCTGATTATTTCTCTTTGTACTCTGAGCGTTAGCCCTTTTTCATTATATCAATGAAAAGTTTGTTTTCGTTTCATTTTTTTTTATTTATTCAATAATATACACAAATTAAAATGGTATCAAAGCCCTAGGTTTTGTCGCATTGAACTTTAGCCGCCACAACTGCCTTCATTGATCGACTGTTGATGGAGGCAGACCCGTCGACTGTTACCACAAGGGTTTTTAACTTGTTTTCCCTCTGCCTTACTAGGTGTTACTGTCACACCTTTGTATTGCCATCTCCTGCCATTTTCCATCTGATTCGATGCCCATCTGTTTGCAGATTCATCTTCGCCCAAATTCCCAGGCCCCTCGGCCTCTCATCGAGGCCTCTATTCTCAGATCCTCCTCCGCCTCTACACCCCCAGATCCGTTGCCACACTTCGGCTCTTGCATCCTCAGATTCGTTTGCGCCTCTCTGCTCCCTTTGCACCGTTGCACCATCTGTACAATTTACTCAGCTCTGCTTTGTTTTGCGTTTCGCTCTAGATTGCGCCACCTTAGGTCGTCCATGTTCCATTCAGATCCTCGTCTGTTGCTGTCCATACCACTCGTGTGCACAAACCCTCTTGCCTCCCTACACAACTTGCTCCGTCGACCAGATCTGCTCAATCCTTGCACAATTGTCGATGGAGACCGCCTAGATCTGAGTCTCCCTTCCCAACTGCTCCAAGATTCATGTCTCGCTGCCTTGCCTCGTGGAGGTCCAGCCACTCATCTCGCACTTCTCCCCATGTTAGATGCCTAGAGATCTACTCCATTTAGAACCTCGTTTTCACGTCAGTTCAGATTCGATGCAATTAGTTGTTTTGTCCAAATCAGTTTGATTTGGTCCAATTAAATCGGTTCGGTTCAGTTCGTTTAGACCGATGTTTGGGTTGGTTCACCTACTTAATTGATTCTATTGCTTAGTTTTTTTTTTTTTGTTTATTGGTTTCAGCCTTGTTTTCGGGTCTTTGTTCAGGGTCTCTATTCCGCTTTCAAATCGGCAGTTTATGGCTTCTGTTTTAGATCTCTGTTTCCAGCCCAGAAGTTCTCTTTGTTTTAGTTCTTTGTGGATTTCTATTTTTAGCCTAGATCTTTCGTGATTTGATTCGAAATTTTTCCTCAGTTCCCGTCATCTACCACCTTGAATTTCATTCAGTCGCTTCAGTCGGTCGTTTCACAAACTCAAGTTGGTCGTCACTCTACCACGTTAAGTTTGAGGAAGGGTGTTAACATTAATTATGACCTAATTATATTTTCCTTATTGTATTCTTGATGTATATTTATTATGTAATTCATTGTATTATGATCATGCGAATTAATTCTGATTATTCAATAATATACACAAATTAACACCAAAGAGGAAGAGCTTGGTCACGTCCAAACTATAACTAACCTAACCTCTTTAAATAGACCCAATGAAGGGCTTGGTCACACCTGAACTACAACTAAGCATTCAACAAAACATACTTTGGTAAAACCGAAAACAGTAAAATATCAATAAAATATAAAGTATAGAAGCAACCTAAACAATCGGAAATCTACCCAAAGAGCCCCTTCATTAAATCAGAAGTGTCCCTCACCTAATTTATTCCAAGCCATGTTATTTCTGTGACTTTTCATGAAATATCCATGATAGAGCTCAACATTTTCCTTGAGTTTGAGATTTAACTTAGATAGCGGTCATTGGCTTCCTGGAACCATATTGGGATGTTGGATCTATAGGGAAGCTAGAATTGGTTGAAGAAATCTTTTATAGCCCTTTGATAGAAAGGAACCAAAATTTTTAAATATAAACACCAGGGATATGTAAGTTTTTGGATTCTACAGCCTTAAGTGAGATGCTTTGCGATTGGTTTACAGCATTTAACCTTCATATTTAGTTAGAGAGGCATTTTTTTTTTCCAGGCTTCTAGTTCTATGACTTCTGGTTGAAGTCAATGATATGATTTTTTTTTCTCATCAAAAAGTGATGATTGATTATTGTCTTGAATAATTAACTATTTTGATTTTCAGGCGATGTTTCCTTTTTTTTATTTTTTTAGGGGAACAGAACCTAGAATTTCATTGATGTAATGAAATATACAAAAGAGGAAATCTCCAAAGCTAATGGGCTACAAAAATCCCTTCCGATAAGCACATATATTGGAGAGCAAATAATTACAGAAGCATCTAGCTAGCTTACACCAACTAGAACTGTAAACAAATTAAGATTAAATGGATAAGTAAGGTTTCTTTCACGCCAAGTGCTCCATCAGAAGATTTATCAGGATATCAACTCTCATATTTAAAGTCTCAAGTGTTTCTGAAAAGTAGATGTTATAGATGCTAGTAGTTTTTTAGGTGGCATCCCAACCTCTTCCCCTACCTGTTCACCCCGTCCCCTCTCACAAAAAAATGTGTCTCATTGGAAAAAAAGGGGGAAATTGGAAGGACATCCATGGGCTTATATTCCAGCGATTATGGCACAAATGAAATTGACCTTTCTCTTGTAATAAATTTCAATTTTTGAAGCACTACCGAGCTGGCTCGGGTTAGTTTTATATCTTTTCTCCTGATGTTTTTTGTGCTCAGGCATTGGAGCTACTTGAGGTTGTTCAGTTCAGAACTCCTGATACCTCAATCAAACTTCCCCAAGTTGTTTCAAATTTGAAGTATGAATTGCTGGTAATATTCTAGTATGCTGGTTTCCTTTGTCTTTTTTTCCCCCATTATTTGCTTCCAATGCTGGCCTTGTTTTTGTTTTGTAGACAAAAGACATACTTGGGAATCCTTCAACTTCTCAAAAGGGTGGGATCTATTATTATTCAGAGCGTGGTGATCGCCTGATTGATCTTACTTCCTTTTGTGATAAACTTTGGCAGGTCGGTGAAGAACAAAATCAGTTTCTTCTTTTGACAAAAAAAATGACGGAGTTCAGTAATTTGTTCTTTTTATTTTTATTTTTATATATATATTTTTGTTTCCTAGAAATTTAATTCAGATAATCCCCAACTGAATAACATTGGGAGTGAAGCTGAGCTGGAAGAAGTAAAAGAAACCATTCAACAGTTACTACGATGGGGATGGAAATACAACAAAAATCTTGAGGAACAGGCTGCACAACTTCATATGTTAACTAGCTGGTCACAAGCCATTGAGGTCTATTGTTCTTTCCTATTTGTGCTAGCTGCATGCCTCTTTTATCGGGAACCTGTATAATATTCCACAATTCTAGTTTCAATCTTTAACATTTTGTTTTTATCAGTTTCTAATAATAAGCAGTTTGTTATCATAGGTTACCGTGTCCAGAAGAATATCATCACTTGAAAACCGATCTGATATTCTATTCCAGTATGTTCATGTTTATACCTTGTCTTTCTTCCTGCTTTTCATATATTTAACTCTTTACTATTGTGGACAGACTTCTTGATGCCTCCTTGAGTGCGTCTGCTTCTCCTGATTGTTCTTTGAAGATGGCATATCTTTTGTGTCAGGTCTATTTATCGTTCCCTTTTGCTAATTTTTGACTTCTACATCTTTCATTCATTCTAGTAGCTAATGCGTTTAGATCTGTTATTTCACAGGTCGCACTGACATGCATGGCCAAGCTAAGGGATGAAAGATATTCATGTCCTGGTGGTTTAAATGCTGATAGTGTCTCATGTCTTGATATTATCATGGTGAAGCAAATATCTAATGGGGCCTGTCACTCTATTTTACTAAAGCTCATCATGGCCATTCTTAGGAATGAATCATCAGAAGCTTTAAGGAGACGGTATGGTTATTAGTTATTACTGCTTTGACCGGTGTTGGCTTTGTGGCTTACTGGTTGGAATCTAATGTTAAGCTTTTACATCTGTCTACAGCCAATATGCTTTGCTTCTTAGCTACCTTCAGTATTGTCAGAATATGCTGCATCCAGATGTTCCGACAACGGTTCTGCAAGTTCTACTTCTAAATGAACAAGATGGAGATGATGTTGATTTACAAAAGGTTGTCAGCTTTGGTACAGAAACGCTTCTCAAACTTCCACTAGTTTCTTTTAAAATAATTGTTTCTTTGCTTTACAGATTGACAAGGACCAGGCGGAACTTGCTCATGCTAATTTTTCAATTTTACGTAAAGAGGCTCAATCTATCTTGGATGTGGTGGGTTTCTTCTTGTCCTTGAGATATGCAAACAACTAGGTCCTTATTGATCTGTATCATTGTTTTTTTGTTTTTTTTTTTTTTTTTGAGAAATATTTGTATAGTTGTTAATTGCTTACTGATTTAAAATAGTGCCCTTTGGTGTGTTGGTAGTCAGGCGTCTAAATTTGCTTACTGATTTTGGACTACGTAGCATTTTTCTAGTAGTGATCTTTGATGAATTAGAAACATCCGAAAATCGAGAACAACAAATGGGTCCACATACAATTGGGCCTCTATATATCTCTCTTCTCTCATATGTTTATAGTGTGAAACAGGTACAACAATTACAGTAGATCTAGAAAACTAAGAAGTCAGAAGTTTGTAGTTGAGTCTAAGGCAGCTTCAGAGAACGCTGCTCTAGAATACTAGATTGCAGGTTCTTATATATATATATATATATAACTAGATTCCAGGTTAAAAATGATAGAAAAATCCAAAATTTGATTGGCAAATTTCTGAGGCGTTTGAAATGAAACACAGAATATGTGCATTTGATATGAAGGAAAAAACGGAAAACTACGTAGTGGTAGTGCAACAATACCATATCCCTTGAACCATTCTTAACGGAAAACTATGTAGTGGTAGTGCAACAATACATATCCCTTGAACCATTCTTGATCTCTTGACTTAAGACGAAATACTACTGATATTGAGGTGTAACCTAGCTGAATACTCTGTTAGTTATTCCACTTATTGGAGTCATATATATATATATAAGCCTTTGCGAGTGAATAACCAGGATCATAGTCAATAGCATTCTATCATAATTCTGCATCTGTAATAGTGTGTTCTTTGTAGACGGCAGGAGGAGGTTTGACGTTTTGTAGGGATATGCCAATTTGTCTATTCCCTTTGCCGTTGGTACTTTTATTTGTATCGGGTTGCCGCGGTGTGTGGCTTGATAGGAATAGTAGAATTTTTTAGAAGGGTGGAGAGGTTTTTGGAGGAGGTGTTGGTAGGTGTGAGGTTTAATGCGCCTTTATGGGTATTCGTTGATCAAACTCATTGTAATTATCAATTTGGTGTTATTCTTTTGAATTGGAGTCTGTTCTTGATGTTAGTTGATGACTCCTTTTGTGGTCTTATGTTTTGTATACCAGTTTACATTCTTTCATTTTTCTCATTAAAAGCTTGGTCTCTTACCTGTATTTGTATATCTGTCTCTCTCTCTCTATATATATATAATGTATACATGTTTGTGAATAAGAGCCTTAAACTAATGGAATGTAAAGTTACAATAAATGAATACAAATGTGCTATTATAACTAAGATATTTACATCATTATACAATAATATGTATGCTGTAACGCATTAGCTTATATGGTAAACATGTTGATCTTGATGTGAAGATATCCTATTCATATTCCAGACGATGCTTTTCAAGCAACAAATGAGGAACATGATAGAAATGTTATAGAACTTGGCTTGTTATTATTTGATTTCCTTCAGTGTTCTATTCATGTAATTATGTTCAAGAGAATTCTTTAATGCTCTTTAATCTTTTGATATTAAATCTTCAGGTTCTCAAGGATGCAACTCAAGGCAGTGAACCAGGGAAGACTATATCACTCTACATTCTGGATGCATTAATCTGTAGAGATCATGACAGATTTTTCCTGAACCAACTTCAGAGCAGGGGATTTTTGAAGTCTTGTTTGATCAGCATAAGCAATGTTTCACTTCAGGTGGTTGTTTCCACTCTGCGGTCATATATTGAGATATTTATAGCTGATAACGGTCTAAGGACTTGCCATAAAAGATTAGATGTAATAAATTATAAAATGGGCTATAAAATGTGATAACTCAAATGGGAATCTTTTTGGAAGTTCATTTAATCTCCCTTTACCGTTTGTTGGTTTAACATGGCAAGCCCATTGGTAGGAAGTAATATTTACTATTTCTTTAGTTCTATGCCTTAAATCTTTATGGTTGTCTTTTATGATTTTGTAAAGCTATCTGACAAAATGATTAGGTTTTTCCTTAAAGAAGCTTGTTTAACCGCTCGTGTCACGGTTTTCGGTCCTCTTAAGTTTTCTTTCTTGTGGGTATACTGCAGATTTTGGATCTATTTAGAGTTGGTTTGTTTCTAAATGCATCTTTTGGGGGGATATATATAGATTCATCAGCATTGTTTATTTAAGAATAGCGGTTATTATTGATGCCTAATAAGGCTTGTTGAAATTTCACTTTAGGATGGTGCTCATTCTTTCGATTCTTTGCAACGAGCTTGCACTCTTGAGGCTGAACTTGGCTTACTGTCAAGAATTAGCCACAAGTATGGAAAATTTGGGGCCCAGCTTCTCTTTTCCACGGGCGCTTTGGAGCACCTTGCGTCATGCAGATTAGTCAATTTGCAGGTGATTAACGCACTATGTTGTTGGTTTTTTAAGAAGATTTTAGTTTAATGAAGTGCTGTACCAGGGAGGATTGAGGTGGATTGATATGAAGCCTCATAGAGATGTAGCAGGGAATATTAACAAGCGACAAAGTATCATAACACCAATTTTGAGACTGCTGTTTTCTTTGACGTCATTAGTTGACACGTCGGATTTTTTCGAGGTCAGCATACATTTGCTAAATTTTTTCCTTTCATCATTTTCTTCCCTTCTTGGTATGCATCTTTTCTAACGTCATTTTTCTTGAGGAGTATGCATTTTGTCTTGTTCTTTTTTCTTTTTGTAAACGTTTACTCTTTTTTTTCTTTAATTTTTTTTTTGTTCAATGGTGTGGGTTATTTATTATCCTCTTCTTGCTTTTATCCAATAATTTTTTGGTTAAATATATAATTTATGGTCACCTTGACAATGCTAACAAAAAAACTTAGTTGTTATATTTGAATAGAAAGAAATAGAAGCGTGTTTGGAGATTCAATTGTTTATAGTTCAGTTCAGTTTAGTTTAGTTTAGTTTATTTCTCTTTTTTTTTTCCCCTGCTTTTTCTTTTTCTTTCTTTCTTGTGTCCCTTGAACATTTCTTCCTTTTCATTATATCAATGTGGAGTTGTTTTATGTTTAATAAAGAATAAAAATGTAAAAAGAATGTTTGGAGATATGGAAAAGGGAAGCATGGGACTTCTATAAGTTGGTTTGGCACATTGGTTTTAATTGGACTTCCCTTCTATGAACGTTCTACTCTTGTTTTTGTCAATGTCAATTAGAAGACATTTTTAAAGGTCACTTGATTTTGGTGTGGATTATCCGTTATCCTCTTCTTGGTTTTATTCAATAATTTCTTTGACGAATATTCAAGTTTATTTTTATTTCAAAAAATGGGTTTAGCTTTAGACGTTGTCTTCTAACCTATTATTGTAGGTGAAAAATAAAATTGTTCGAGAAGTTGTAGATTTTATTAAAGGACACCAGCGACTGTTTGATCAAATACTTGGCGAGGATGTTTCTGAAGCTGATGATTTAACATTGGAGCAGATTAATCTTCTGGTTGGTTCGCTTGGCAAGGTAACAACATTAATTCTTTTGTGATATCTTTAATATTGGGCGTGATGTTGGGGCTAAGGATTGTATTCTTTTCTTTTTATTGTATTTTGTATTGGGTGTGACGTTTGCGTTAAGGATGTGTCAACCTAGTTGAGATATCTGAGTGCACTCCTGATCCTTTGTTCGCTTTTGGTTTGTTTCATATGGACTTTGTGTATCTTGAGATTTATTTTCTTTTCATTATATCAATGAAAAGTTCAGTTTCCATTTTTTTTTAAAAAAATCTTTAGTAAGAAAACATTGCTACATTGTATCTCTGGGCTAATTGACATTTCAAATCTTTTGTGCATTTCTTGTTGAATTGGTTGGCTCGTGTGAGAGTATATGATGTTTTAAAAGGAAAAAGACCATGAATTCGAATCAGAGGGAAAAAAGGCATCAAAGTTGAAAGAAATTTTAGTGTTAAAAGATATTTTGGTTCTTGACATTTCAAATCTTTTGTGCATTTCTAGTTCTTGAATTTTAGTTTGTACTTGACTTTCAAATATGTAACAATTTTGTAAAGATAGTCCTATTAGGGATGATCATTGGTCGGGCGGAATCTGTTTTTTTTTTTTTTTTTTTTTTAATGAAAACTGGCACTCAAACCGACCATGTCAGTTTTATTGGGAAAAAACTGTGCTTGCTGAATAGTGTAAGAAAACCGATCGGCCGACTGGTGTGTCGGGTCGGCCAGGTTTGGTTTAAACCGACCGTGCTGACTTTTTTTTTTTAAAAAAAAAAAAAAAAACTAAATGTGTGTTGAATTCTAATTGAGCCATGTTGCCACGGCGGGACATGTGCCATGTATTATTTGGATTTGGGATGGGATAAAAACAGTGGGTTGGGTTAACCACTAGGCCATGGAAATGCATTTCCCTTCTTTTCTCTCTCTCTCTCTCTCTCGGGTGGGCTCCACCACTTCAGCTGGGCTTACCAGTTACAATTGACATTGATGACTTGATGCAAATTAGAAAGAACAACTTATCAACCACATTAAAACACTATTTTTTCAAAATGTTATCTTTTTCCCCGTTTCAATGGTTTTCTAATTTTAAAATTAATAATTCATACAAAGTTCCAAATAAGTGATAAAATTAATAATTAACCATGTCCATTAATTGTCCGAATAAGTGATAAAATAATCCATACAAATTACAAAGTTCTAAGACAAGTTCCAACATAATTATACAAAATCTTTCATCTTGTCGATGTCTTTTTCTCCATCCATGACATGTCGGAATCCTATAAAATTAGAATTTAAAAAGAACAATTAAAAAAGTGAAGATTAAGAATGAAAAATTAATAAAATAAAATGACTATCTTCTTAAAGTTGAAACTTTAAATGTTCCCCAAAGTTCCAATACAAAAGCTAATCATAATTAACCAAAATTCATCCAAGTTCCAACATGATTATACAAAAATTTCCATCTAGTCGACGTATTTTTCTTCATCCATGACATGTCGGAATCTTATAAAATTAGAATTTGAAAAGAATAATTAAAAAAAACTAGAATTAAGAATGAATAATTAAAAGAATAAAACGAATACCTTCTTGAAATTGAAACTTTAAATGTTCTGCAAAGTTCCAATACAAAAGCTAATCAAAATTATCCAACATTCATCCAAGTTCGAACGTAATTATACAAAATCTTCCATCTTGTCAATGTCTTTTTCTCCATCCATGACAGCTTGGAATCTTATAAACTTAGAATTTAAAAAGAAAAATTAAAATATTAGAATTAAAAACAAAGAACTAAAAAAATAAAACTAATACCTTCTTCAAACTTTAAATATTCTTCAAGGTATTGATTCTGAAGATCAAGATTGATTGGGTCTGAATTTAACCAATTCTGAGTGCATATAAGGTCCTCTACCATTCTTGGAGCCAATGAACAACCAATTGGATTAGCCACTCGTCCTCCAGTACTAAAAGCTAACTCATATCTATAGTAGACTATGGAATCGCCCAAAACATCTCTACTAATACGACTAAGAACCGGAAACCGATGCTCATTCTGCTTCTACCAACGAAGTATGTCAAAACTATCACCAAGTGAAACAATGTTTTCCAACAAGTACACATCAAGCTATGACTCTTGATCAAAAGTTGTAGTCTCAGCAGTTCGAAACTCATCTATATAATAATAATCTGAATCCACTTGCATTTGCACTTCTTTATCTTCCACATCCATAATGGTGTCTAAACGACTACGAACATGAGGATCATTAGTGGGTTCACACACACTCTGACTATAACTCGCACTTACACTTGCACTAGCACTAGCATTCCTATGTCCGTTGTTGTATTCTTCGGAAAGACGTCTTAAAACATTCTCCACCATTCTCATCTTATTCTTAGTAATTTTTGGCCCAAAAAGGTTATTCCAACAATATGTTAGGCACCTCATCTTATAACGAGGATCCAACGCCACAACAATGCACAATAGTATATTGTTCTTCCTCTCATCATTCCCCCAATACTTATCAAATTTAGCTTTCATATTATTAGCCATATTAGAAAGCATTTTGTTTCCACAATTAGCACTCGATTGCAATTCTAAATTCTTCATACTCATGGAAAGCCAAATTTGAAGTTGTATACAAAGATCCCGAAATTTTCAATGTCACAGTATAAATCACTTTAAAAAATCTAATCAACACTAGTAGTCAACCATTCATGTTTAGTGGGTGGTGAATCGTTCCAATAAGCATCATCATCATCCTCTAGTCTATCAAAAGCTCTTGCAAACTTTGTAGCTGCCTCAAGCATCATATAAGTAGAGTTTCATCTAGTGGAAACGTCAAGACACACGACACAATTATAAGATATCTTTTCATTTTCAGCACACTTCTTAAATTTCATTATACATGCCGAGGAAGATCTCACATATCTAGCAACATTTCAAATTCTATCAATGCTTTCATTATGTTCCTTACAAGCATCACATACAATAAGATTTAATATGTGTGCAAAACATCTAACATGCAAGTATTCACCATTACACAATCAACTCCTTATTGAATCTTCTAATAAAAAAGGCAACAACAGTATCATTCTAACTAGCATTATCAACAGCTAATGTCATGACCTTTTCAATCCCTCAATCTTTCAAATTCTTTTCAATAGTCCTACCAATGGTGTCCCTTTTATGATTCTTGTTGAAATTAGGGTTTTTTACTCTAGGGGCATTTTTGTCTTTATACGTGTACCCTAGGGTTTCCCTTTTTCTATTTAAACTGGCAGCCACTGTGTATTCTGTGTATCAGTCTTCTAATAAGAATCCTTTTATTCCGTGGTTTTTTCTCCCTGATTAGGGTTTTCCACGTAAAATCTTGGTGTGCTATTTTTCTTTCTCTACTCTGTTTTTCATCAATTCTCAATAACATTGAAGCTAAGAATTCGTTTGTGTAACTTCCAATCACAATCAACAAAATGTGCAGTCAATATCATATAGTTCATGTTCTGTGCTGAAGTCCAACAATCAGTATTGAGGCAAACTGTATATTTCATCTTCACAAACGTGTCTTTTAATTTTAGTTTTTCATTTGCATACATCTTCAGAATATCCCTAGCCATGGTATATCGAGATGGAATGACAAACTTAGTCTCTTGGGAACATGTTAATTTACGGACAAACTTCTTAAAACTAAAACCTTTGCTCTCTACAAACTTAAAAGGCAATTCATCTACGATTAACATTTCAGCCAATGCTTCACGACAACTCTATAAACTAAATGATTCACTTACAATTTGTGAAGGCCCATCCCCAACAACATCTTCTTTAGGTTTGAAAGCTAAAGTTTTTTGAGATGAATCTCTCTTTCTTTGGTAAGGGTATTTCTTACAACTATTTAAGTGATTTTTCATTGTCCCAATACCATTACGCTTTGAATGACATGCATAAGTAGTTCCACAATATTCACAACTAGCGTAAGTGTCATTAGGATCACCTTTCAACTTCTCAAAATGTTCCCAAACTATGGATGTTTTCACATTCTTGCACTTTTTTGCTGGTTTCTCACTAACGTCCTCTTCAAGATTGATGGTTTTCTCACTAACGTCCTCTTCAAGATTGATGGTATCATCTATCTTCTTCGTCTTAGTCGTATCCTTTTCTTTTTCCATATTTATCCCACAATACAAAAAATTCATAACATTATTTTTTTCCAACTATCCAAACAACATTTGGCACCATAACCACAAAGTATAACTGCAAAAACCTATCAAAAAAAATATATAAAGTTTAAACTTGTTCACGATCCAAACAAAAATTGGAACCATGACCACAAAATATAACAGAAAAAACTGAAAAATATATAATATATTATTTTAAATATTAAAAAAACGTAAGGAACCCTATTTTCAGCACAAAAAGAACTATAAACAATGGATGAAAAAACTGATCCGCAAAGATTAAAATACATCTAATATTCATTATTGAGCACAAAAAAGAACTATATACGTTATAGAATAGATGTAAAAAAAGATTTTACAAAAAAAATGAACGACAATGGCGAACAATGTGAACTAAACGACCGGTAGGGACTGGGCGAATGTGAATTAAACGACTCAGTGGGTGTGGGTGTCCGAGTTTCGACGATCGAGCGGCAAGTAGAAAGTCAGAAACGATGATCACTCCTAACTTCGAGGCTCGAGCGGCAAGAAGAAACGAAGAACGGAATTGGGATGTGAGAACGAGAGGAGAGGGAGAGGAGAGAGACGTAGGTTGCGGGAGAGGAGACCGGAGGCAGAGAATGAGAGTTTGGCACTATTCGGTGATGAGGCGTGTTGAAGAAGATGAAGAAATTTCAAAATGGACTGTTGAACTTCCTTCACTTTAACCTAGGGCAACGACAAATGATAAAGTGACATGGGTGGTGTTAGGTGTGGCTAGTGTGCTGAAGAAGCCAAAAATAGGGTTTCTTACCATTCTTTAATATTTAAAATAATATATTACATTTTAATTATAAATCTTACATTTGCTTAATAATAAAATATATAAATATATATGTTTTATTAATTGTATTAGGGGTCCGTCGGGTTCGGTCGAGCAATGGTATTTTTTGAACCGCCCGACCGGCTGGTCGGTTTTGAAAATAGAAAACCGACTGTCGACCGAATTGACTATTAAACCAGCTGCCTGATGTCAGTACTGCTGGTTTCAGTCGTTCGGATCGGTTTTTTCTGATTTCTCTGCCCACCCCTAAGTCCCATCAAATGAAATATTATTAAGATTAAATGAAATTTCTTACCTACTTTCAAATTTGTTTGTGGTTCTAGAAGAAAGCTTTGGTTGGCTATTGTGCAGAGATTCTTTTGGACTCTTTGGGATGCTCGAAATTATCGACACTTCAAAGATATCTCTTACTTTTAACAGATTTTTTTGAATCCGTGCTTTCTCATGCTTTCAACTGGTGTAATTCTGAGTCTCCTCTAAATTCTTATAGTTTATCTTTTTTTCTCTCCTATTCATTCGTCATTAAAATGTTTTAGTTTCCAAAGAATGAAATTTCTTACATGTACTTTATGCAGATAGATAAATTGTGAGGGGTGAAATTTGTTTTAAACTATACACACAAAGTCGTTACATAATAAAATTGACAATTAGTTTTGAGATTTTTCTTAGTTGGGATTAAATTGTTACTATTTGGAAGTATAGGAACCACGATGTTATATGCCAAAGTTCAAGAAGTTATTACACATTCAAAAGTATAAGAACGAAATTATTATTTTTATGCAAGTTCAAGGAGCTAAAATGTGTGTCTGTGTTTTATTTTTATTTATTTTTTTTTTTTTAAACTCAAAATGGAACAAATATTAGAATATAGAGACAAAAATAAAATTTAAACCTAATTTTTATATAGAAGAAATATAGCTATATAATTGAACATATTAAAAAATTATTTCTTATCTTTTTCGATATTTTATGAAATTGTTTTTTATTAAAAAAAAAACCTTATTAGAATTTAATTTTTTTAAAAAACAAATAATTGGTTAATTATATAAACTTTTGAAAAGAAAGCATTTTAGAAGGTGAGAGACAGGAGGAAGTCTATGCCCTAGGGTAAATCCTTGGGTGATCGTTAACTCTGAAGTCCTAATCATTATTAACCCTAATGCTGGCGACAACCATTGTCCTTGGCAAATTTCCTAAGGGTTTTCGGTTGAAGTGATTCCTATTTGAAGCCACATTTTAGTTTGCTGGATATTCTATGTTCGATGAGTTGATTTTTGCATCCGTTTCACCTATTAATTTGAGTTTGTCTGATCATCCTTGACCATGATTCTTTTTTGTTATGTGTGAATTCGTAGTTCGCCATACGTTCGGACTTTTGGATTATGATTTTGCACTGGAGCAACTAAGTGTTAATCACTACCACTCTTGCAAAGGATTTCAGTAGTGGAGTTGAAGGATCAAAATGCTTATACAAGGCAATTACAACTTATCAGATAGAAGTCATACCGGGAGCAGTAGTACAATAAAATAAGATTCCACTGAAATAAACAAATAATAAAAATATGTTTAATACATGAATATGTGGACAGATTCATACATAGTAGGAATGTTTGTTTGTCGGTTGGTGTCAGTTTTGATGGGAAAACTAACCAAACAGAAACCGATGATTTTTGGGGTAATCTGCTGCTGACTGACAGGTAAGTTCAGTTGGTTTTTTCTTTTTATTTTTAAACAGAAATACGCTTTTGGAGAGGAGAGAAGGCAGAGGCGTCATATGGAGAGGGAAGTTGAAACTTGCATAGGCGAGAGAGGAGAAATGGAGACACGTTCACATGGGGGCTTTAGGTCTCAAATTGAAGATGAAAACTAGAGAGGGTCCAAACATCTTTTTTTTATAAAAAAAAATCAATTTTAAATTTGAACTTTTTACCATTGGTCAATCGGTTTTCTGTAGCCTTGGTGGACTGACTAACCTATGTTCAGTTTCTCCAAAAACCAAAACCAAAACCAAAACCGACTCTGACCCACTGACGTTGGTTTTGGTCGGTCGAGTCGGTTTTCAGTTCAAATGTGTTTACCCCTAATACTAATACTTGGTGGTTGATGAGGTGGATGGTTGATGGTACTTTGTTGTCTTTTAAAAAGGATCATAACAACATTTGTAGATCAGTAAACTTTCACTGGCCAAAGTTGTCTAACTACTTGGGGGAATATAATGCCTTATAATGTCCAAAAATAACCGTGAAAATCAAGTTTTAGCCTGATTTTTATGATATTTTTATCGCATTATTATTATTTTTTTGAAACATGATATTTTATCTTAATTACATTTTCCCCTTCTTTCATTAGATTGAATTTTGATGTATCATTTGTTTGTTTTTCTTTTCTGGGTGAAGGTTTGGCCATATGAGGAGACTGATGAATATGGTTTTGTTCAAAGTCTCTTCCAATTGATGCATTCACTTTTCTCTCTTGAAATGAATTCTCTTTCTTCTGGCCCAGGAGTTAAATTGCTTAAGGTTGGTGCTTTTTTTTCCAGGAAAATTAAACTTTACAGGTGAAATCTCTTTAAACTAAGTTCCTCAGTAACCAGCCTTTTAATAGTTTTTTATTTATTTATTTTTTTTTCAGAACAGGAGAAGTTCAGAACTTTACTCCATTGAGCTGAACTACAGTTTGATCTCTTATTTATATTTTCTAGTTACAAGGAAATCTCTAAGATTGCAGGTACTTCGTTTTCAGTGTTCTCATGCAAAAATGACTGACAAATTTAAATATGACCACCGGGATTTAATCTTTGGAATTTGACTTTCTGATGTTATTCGTTCAGATCTCTAGTGCTTCCTCTGGCCACAACTCTCCTGTTAGGTCTCAGCGGCCTTCTTTGGATTTGCTCGGGACACTCCTTAATTCTATGACTTCTACTCTCGAAAGAGCAGCTGAAGAAAGATCATTGCTATTAAATAAGGTGCTTCCATGCAAGAGCAAACATCTTGCTACATTGTATTTTCCCCTTCCTAGTTATATATGGGTCAAGCATCTTTATCATGGTTTGAAATTTTGCAGATTCAAGACATAAATGAGCTGCCGAGACAGGATGTAGAGGAAATTATTGTACTGTGTATTGGCAAATATTTTGCTTCATTATCCGATAACATCCAGAGAAGGTGCCTTTCTTCAGATCATTTTTCTTAGTCAGTGTTTTAAAGTGTTTCATTTTTTCTATTGTGACGAGACAAGGGATTTCTCCTTTGTCCTTTGATGGCTAAGTATTGTTCCTGTTTGAAAGGTGTCCTACATAAGTGTTTTAGTGGGCACATGACTCTGTTATCCATTCATGTTATATGAGAGTCAAATTGTAGTCAGCTTTCCTCTTTTTGTTTCACTCCTCTTGGAGTTTGTGTTTTTGAGTATTAGTCTCTTTCATCATTTCAATAAAAAGATTTGTCTCTTGTTAAAGAAAAAAGGCTTGCTGTTGTATCATTCCTAAAGGCTTCATCTTGTTTTGCAGGAGATATGTAGCCATGATTGAAATGTGCAAGGTTGTTGGAAATAAAAATCAGATGATTACATTATTACTTCCTCTTGCTGAATATGTCTTAAATATCATGCTTATCCATTTCCAAGATAGGTGAGTTATAAGATATATTTATCTTCCAGGATAATGTGATATTGCACTTACTATTGCTGACATGTTATAAAATATTAACATAGCCGGTTTATGGCATTTCTACTTCCTCTAGGAGGCCACTACTTACATGTGATGTATTATTTTAAAAAAGATACCTATTATCAAGACATGATTGTATCATTTTCAGTTGGAATTATGCATACTAGAGTAAACAAGAAGCAGATCTTGTCACATTGTCAGTAACTTTTTCTTTTCTTTCTTTTGGCTTTGCAGTACCATTATTCCTGATGGGAATGCGAATATTAAAGCAATTTCATATCATGCTGAGTCTGACTCAGCGCAGGAAATAACTTCATTATGTGGCAAATTGATTCCTATCTTAGAAAGGCTTGAGCTGCTAAGTGAGGTATGCTTCTATTTATGACTGACTCCTTTGCTAATTGCAATTAGTTGCCGTGCTTAAACAACACAAACCACCCATATTGTTACTGGACACTATAAATTGTATATCCTTCGGTCTAAATGTGAAGGTTTAATATTCAAGTGGTAGTGATCAATTTTTTTTTCCAATAGTCAGAGGTATGGGGCTTGGGTCCATGCATTATATTACACTTCCGCTAGTCTGAATAGTTTTTCACCAAGAGACTTGAACTCACGGGCTTGGAGAGAATTTCTTAATGCGTGGTTATTCTTATCTTCCTTTGGGTTAATTGCCCCTCAGTTTAACTTATCTCTTAAACTCAGAATATTTAGAGTTCAGATGCTCAACCTGATCCAATGTTCATAAATTATGTAAATGATATCATTTAAAAAATATCTGAATTCATAACATGCATGCACCTTTGGTCAAATTGACAATTATATGGTTGTTTTCATCAAATTGGACTAGTAATTAAAGACAACTGTGAATCAAGATTTTTTTGAGGTATTCTATTCAGATTTATGGTGGCCATCTACTTAAAATCTTAAATATCTTAAAACAATTTATTGACACCACACTCTATAGGGTTAGATTATTACTATGTTAAATCACCAATGAACCCAAAAGCTTATGCTCATGGGTTATGGTGGATTTAATTATATCAATATTTCAACATTTCCCTTCACTTGTGGGATTGACAGTTTGTAGAATGCCCACCAAGTAGAACTCAATATTAATTAATTAAATTAGAGAGGAAATAACATTACTAGGATCTAACACGAAATTTAGTGAAGGAAAATATTGATGGGTTATGGTAAATTTAGTCTTTTATCAATACCTTTTAACATTCTCCCACACTTGTGTGCTTGAAAATTTGGAGAAGATACAGTAAGTGGAAATCAATTTTTAATTGGAGAGGAAATGACATTATGTCATTACGAAGTTGGAACAATAGGACCTCCTACTCATATACCTTGTTAAACCATTAAGCCAAAAAGCTTAAATTGATGGATTATTATGGAAAATTTGATCTTGTATCAATACTTTTAACATATGATTGTTAAAAATGCACATAAGTTAGTTGTGACATATCCATAGTTACCAAGAAGATATAATTGCAAGTCGACCATCCTTCCAATTTATTTAATACTTAGCGACAGTTTGTGGTGGTTGAAATTCGTCCTATAGCTTTATAATTGTTTTCAGTTCTAACCCCTTTGCATGTCTGAAATGGAATATAATGTTTTCTTTTCCTTCTCTTTGTTGGTTGTGTTCCAGAATAAAGTAGGACATAATCTGAAGGTGTTTCGCAGATTAGTGACTTCACTGAAGGAGCTGGCCATTCAAAAGTTAGCTCTATGAGGGGCTGTATGATATGCTACCATCCTGTACCAAGCACTGGTTAATGTTCATGTTAATGATCTGATTCGTTCTAAAATATGAAATTATTCTGTTCCTTCCTGTATAAGCTTACTCTTTTTGTCAATATTTAAGTTTATAGGCATAATCATACAAATGACTTTAGTGCAAATGATTATTTTCCATCAGAACAATTATGTTTCATTCTCTTGGATCCCACAAATTATACATATTTTGATTTTATTATTTTCATCGGAGGGTTTAAATAACATATAGTAAATGACAACACCACATTGCTCCCAATATCGTGGCGAAGAGACCGCAGTCAAGTTTCATCTACTGCTTGCTTAATATGGAGGGATAGGATCTTTGTACGACTTCATCAGATTTAGATCTGAAGACAGGGTTCAGGTTGAACCACTCCAAAGGCAAATCCATGGGCATTGGTGCAACTTGAGGTCACCTTATGTCCACTGTTTACAGATTGAAGCTGAATCGACTTCAACAATATACCAGTGCAGGCAACAGACCTACTGCAATTGAGATTGATAGCCACATTGCTCAGTGATGTTCCAAAAAGGTTTTTTATGGATACGTTGGCTATATGAACACCTGTTTGCTGTCAAAATGTCAAATTTTCTCAGCACTATATGCTGAAAAATTAAAATGACTATGGCAAAGAAGTTCAGTTTCTCTTACCTTTTCCTTGCAAAGTCCTTCTACCTTACCATAGTTTTGGTCTATAATTAAGGGGTTATTGACTGATTCAAAATGGAGATTCTCAAATGTGACCCTTTGAATTTTACCCCTACCAACCTTTTGGAAGTGTCAGTAGAAGCTTTACAGTTTATTTTTATTGAGGTATAAATTATTTAGAATTTCCATTAACCTGCCAAGTCTTTATCCGAGCTCCATTGGTAGTCCCTTTGAAGTAGATATTACTCACGCTAATATCCTCCACTTGTACAAATTGCCACTTCTACCCAAGCTTCCAATGCTATTATTCGACAACATATGAAATGAGATATTGGGTTATAATTTCTCCATGTTTTTTTTTGCTCTAAAGGTGATTTTATAGAGTTTATCTGAATAGGGAGCCTACCTTATTCCATGACCAGGTCCACATTTAATATGTGAGATATTCACATGGGAGGTGTAATCTCCTATAGATACACAATCATCACCTGTTCTTTCACAATTGTATATTAATCGTCTCAACTAAAAGTGATGGTACTTGTTATTCTTAGTAAAATTGATGTTTAAGAAAATGATTCCCATAGGATTACCTGTTCCTATGGTCGTGTTCCTTATAATAACATTGTGTGAGGAATGAATGTGAATCCCATCAGTGTTTGGACTTCTTTCAGGAGCTGTGATTACCAAGTTCTTAATCTCGGTTCTTATGCACCCCATTAATAGTATATGTGCTTGTGGACTGTTAATAAAGTGAATGTTGCTCAGGTTGGTGTCGTTGCAAGAAATGATCTTCATTGCCTGCAGTAATGGTTCAAGATTCTCTCAGGTAAGTTCATATATTTGATTGAGGTTTGTATGAAGAAATCATCTTTCTAGTATTATAAAATTTCTTTGTGCAGGATTCTTACAGTAGGTGCTATTGAAGTGCAACCCTCCTGACAAAAGTAGAAGAAACATCAGATACTGGTTTAATTTGCATTTGAAAATGTCTGATCTGATTCACTCTTACCAAGTTTGGGTGATCCCTGCATGATTGGTTCCACCAGTCTGTACCTCGTCCATTGATCTTGCCGATGCCAGAGCCAGTGATACTGAGTTTGCTTATCCCTTCAAAAGCTAGCCACCGACTCTTGTTGATTCCGGCCCATTCATCTGGCGATCTTGGTGCCAGAATCACTCCATTTATCTGTGACAATTTGCATCTACCTGAAGACAGGTAGTATTATAGAAAAGATTTTAAAGGGAAAACCCCTGCTTTTTCTTTACCATGAAAGTGATGCTCTTTGCTCTGCAAGGACCACTCAAAAGAATTGGTTTTACCATAATTGTTTGCCTCTTCGTAATTACCACTGTAGAACTTTCAGTTTTAGAATTACATGCTGCCTTCCATGCTTTTAAAATTGCCTGTCAAAACATGTGTTATATTTCAGGTTGGTTAGGGAAATATTAGGAATATTATTAGGATCTTAGGACACATTTTTCCTTGGCTAACGATTTTATTAGAAGGGTGAAGGGAATCAGGGCAGGCAGAATTTAATGGTAGTTTTACACCACAATACTGGTGTAAGAACTAATCACTTCACCCTTCACCCTCCCAGCTCTTTCAGTTGAAGGGACTGTTATTAACAAATCCCATACAAAACTACAAATCCAGAGGTCTAAGATTTTACTTGAGAACTATCTGTGTTGCTTCCTCCCACAGCTCCATATCTCATGACATTAAAGATGGCCTCTTCTGGAAATTCTTTCGTGAACATTATTGTGTAAACCAACCCAAAAATCGTCAGGGGAATGGCAAAGACACCCTGCAATGAAAAATCAGTAACATTGTTGTGGATACTCTTTTTCATGTCAAAGAGATTGAAAATTTTGCAGGGTGATACGATGGTGGTTGGTGGAGAAAAAAATTAGAGGAACCTCGAGTTAGATGTTAGGTTTTCTGAAAGGGTGATGAAGATCTAAATCTTATTTGTTTCTCTACTTTTGTTTGGAATTGCAGTTACAGAGAGAAGAAAACGTGAAATTAATCAGTTCTTGAAGCCTCTTCCATGCTGTTTGAGCTTGATAATAAAAAGACTATTTGTGAAGGATAGTAACAGTAAAAGTTACTTTGTGTTTAAGGTTACTTGCATTGAATAGGGCAGAAAAAATCTTTCAACTTCTAACATCATATCAGTATGTAAAATGCTGATGGAAACATTGAGGTTTTAATTTTACGGAAATTTTGATGTTGATGGATATTTCTACAAAATTTATAAAAAACAAAAAATTTAAAGAATAAATTTAAATTAGTAAATAAATATTTAATGACTTTTAAATAAGTTAACATGTCTATTGTTTGTTTGTATTAGTGACATTTTGTTTATTTTTTGTTTCGTGAAATTTTCAATGATGTGTTGCAAATGTCATTCACTTTTTAATGATGATATCGAACTCATAAAAACGAAGAAATATTGATGAAAATATAGACATGTTAGACGGAAATTTAATAATATGCATATAATTAACATGAGCATCTATTTGTAAAATTTGATTTTGATTGTAAGAAATGGTGTTTGTTAAGGACACTCTTAAATTTTAACTTTGACACTACAAATTTGGGGGAAAAGGAAATAGAAAAAGCCTTTTATGCATTTTCAAGAGTTTTTTTATAAAGAAAATTAGTGATATTATAAAATTTATTGACAAAAATAGGGTTGGATTAAAATGACAAAAATAGGATTGTAAAATCGTGGACGGGTCCATGAGTGTCGGCTATCATGTACCTAGTCCATGATTTAAGGTTAAATCGTGGATGGGGTCCACGATTTTCTAACCACATGTCAAGTAAAGATTTAAGATTAAATCATGAATGAGGTTTGATCATTTTGGAATGGATATTAATGTTTGACCATTTAAAAGAATAAAAAGAAATAAATCCAAGGGATATTAATGTTTGACCATTAAAGATTAGGAATTTTTTTGTTATAAAATTTGAAAATATTGATTTCCATATTATATTACTGATGACATTATATATGCCAATTAAATTTAAAATCTATTTATGAGATTTTTTTTTTTTTTTTTGTCAATATCTATTTGTGCATTGTTTTAGAAAATTCATGAATTATGAATTAAAAACAAATATTACATTTGACTCGAATTTAATTTTAAGATTTTTTTAAAAATAATATTATTTTAATATTTATTGATAAAAATATAGTTAGTTTTAATATTTATGGATTTTAAAACCATAAATATTTTCTTTTTCAAAAAATAAATTAGTTTTAAGTAGTTTTTTTCATTAACATGAAGTAGTTTTTTTCTTTCTTTTTTTAAGTGAGAACCTGAATATAATGTTACATTAACAAATTCGTTAGATAAAGTAAATTTTAATTTATCAACAAAAATTGAATATTTTGTATATTCCAAAATTCCACCTCAATATTTTTCATTAAAAAAAGATATATATATATATATATATCCTTTCGCTAAAATTTCATTTAATGCAGAAATTAATATAATGACGACATGTAATTAATTCAAAATTTTCTCAAATTTTTTTATATGGTAACTAATCAATATGGAAAATTGTGAAAACAATTAAAAAAATAAAAATATGGAAATCGTGGACCTCAGTTTGGTCTCAAATTTTTTTATATGAAAAATTATTAATATGGAAAATTGTGAAAAAAATTTTAAAAAATGAAAATCATGGACCCTGTCCACGAGTTTGGTCTTGAGGCGACAATAATAATTGTGTACTGGTACACGATTTTACTATCATATTTTTGTCAATACTTTCCTTTCCACCTTAGTTTTGTAATTATTTTTCTATATACAATATTTTTGTCATTATTTTAAAAAATTACATTGAACTTAATCCATTTTCAAAAACATGCAAAATATAAACCAATCGATTTATTTGTTTGATATTGATGAAAAAAATGTTAACGTCGAGTATAAAAGTATAATTTATAACCTTCCATTCTTCAATTATAAGAATTTAAATTTTCATTTAAAAAAAAAAAAACAAAACAAAAGGAATTTACAATTTCGTAGGGAAGAAACATTTTTAAAAATTTAGTATGACAAACAAGGGCAAGATTAAATCTAACTTTTGAACTGGTAATAATATATATGTTGAGCGTTTACTCTTTCAACTTTTAATTATGTGGTTAATATGGCATTCAATTTTATAAATATATAACGTTCAATTTTTTTTATTTTGGGTCTAATAAGTCTCTAACATATTAATTTCTTTTCTTAAAAAATCAATTGAGCTAATAGGTATAACATTGAATTTATGTTTAATACACTCCTTAATTATTCAATCTTTTGTCTATTATCTTCATGAATTTTAAAAAATATTAGATAGGTCAAGGATATATGACATATTTGGGAATGTTAGGCCTACTGGGTGGAGTTAATAAGCCTAAAGTTACTATGTTAGAGCTAGTAAATTTATGTTTGAGGTGTAGAATTGTAAGATAAAGTTTTTCGATGAACGTGATAGTAGAGAAAGAAGAAAATGTGCTCGATAAATGTGAAAAATATTGATAGAGGGGAAGATGAAATTTCTAGATAAATTTCAAAAGTAAAAATGATGGGAAGATAGAGTTACTTGATAAATGTGCAAACTTCAATAGTGTGTACGGTTAAAATTGAGCTGTTTACACCAACATAAAATTGAAGCTGAGTTGTTTATATCAACTTAAGAATTTTTTTTCTTTTTTCTTTTTAGAGAACAAGAACGTCATAGCATTAATTCAAAACTTCTATATCGGCCCCAACACACGGGAAGGCCAACTTGGATAATGGCCAATCCAACAAAAAGACTTGCGATAGGATAAAGCAAACTTGGCCAAACAATGGGCCACCCTATTACAACATCTTGGAGTATAATTTAACCACGCCACATTATAGTACTTTGATAAATGAAAAACCTCAGTATAGATAACCCCATAAAGGGAGAGAGAGAAGGTTAAAGAGTGGAGATTTTTTCACCACTCCTTCCGCATATGATTCCACACAAAATTACCATGCCTGAGCTCCACACCAAATTGAAGACCCATGAGCATAGCTATTATTTCACCGACTTCAGCATAAAGAGAACCCTACTAGTACACACTCGAGCTGCCAAAACCTTACTATTCACATCTCTCATTATCACCCCCGTCCAACTCCCTCTTTTGACGGATGACAAGCGGTGTTGTTGGAACCGACCACCCTCTGACGGTGAAGCTCGATAGCAGCGAAAAGTCAAGAACCGACGGTCATCAGAAATGTAGAATCTGCAAACAAAAACTCGTTAGGGGTTGAATCATGGATCTCACTCTCTTTAAGACGTTCTGTGGCTTTGCCTAGGTGTGTAAGTAGGTCAACAGTATTGTCACGTCGTCCCCAGGAAAAAACAGTCCCAAAAAAGTTCTTGATCGGAAATGCACCATCACCGATCAAAAAACTCACATCATTCAGACTGATCTGCTCGAAAAAAATGATCAAAAGAATATAAAACTAGAAAAAGAGGGTTGAGAAAGACGAGTAGAGAGTATTCTAAATGAATGAGATGGTTTGAGAGGCTGAAGACTTGCGCCTTTTATAGGTGTAGAAAACCAATAGTAAAAGGCGCAAACAACGCTCGGCCATAGAACGTGCAGAGCCGCAAATTACGTGGAGCCACTGAACGTGCGCGCTGAAGACTTCATTGCGACACGTGGAGTGTTGAAAAAATAATAATAAAATAAAAATAAAAATAATCATTAATAATATTTTTTCAAAAAATAATCACACACACATGCGCACCTCACCTTATCACATCATATCTGACCAGACGGATAGTGACGACGACACTCGCGTGTGGGATGTTCACCGTACCTGAAGGATTCCAATGAAGGGTCCTTGAGCAAAAGCAATGGATCATCCCAAACCTTATTTTTACATAATTCAATTTCACAGAGAAACATTCACAATTATGCATTTAATTTCAAAAAAATACATGTAAAATATAAAAATGCAGAAAAATTAATCTAGGTTTCAGAAACCCTTACCTTTGAAGACGTTCTTCAATTCTCTGTAAAAAAAAATAGTACAAATTGTAAGGCCAATTGGGCACCACCACAAGAATGACCTGGTATTCTCTGGTGAGAATATAGGAGGTTTGGACTCTGGTGATTTTAGATTGAGAGGGAAGAGGAAAGATTGAAAGGAAGGAGGAAGGAAAATTTCTTCTCTGGGGTTGGTTAGTGAGGGATTTTTGATCATAGCCCTCTTCTGGTTTCTATAGGGGAGAGGGAGAATAGGCCGCCTCCTACGTTTCGTTATTTTTCTCATTAGGCGGAGGCAGAGGGTTTTAATGTGGAGAAGGTCAGAAGATGTGTCTCCAATGGTTAGCTTTATGCGAAATTTGAAGGCAGTGAAGCGGGTTTTTCGAGCTTCGTTTGGTAGACGTATCTCTGTGTTAGCTGATGAGGTGCGGTCGGCTAGGCAAGTTATGGAGGTAGTTCAGGTTAAGGTAGAAAGGGATCCTGCTTTAGAGTCGGTGTATGCAGAGGCTGTCTCTTATACACATCTAGATGTGTATAAGAGACAGGTGTGGAGGCGGCTCGGTCCACTGAGGTGTTTTGGTTAGTGGCGAGATTGGAGGAGGCGTCGCTCCAGCAGAAGGCCAGGGTGAGGTGGCTGGAGTTAGGTGTTTTGAACACAGTTTTTTTTCATTGTTGTGTTCGTTCTCATCGCAGTTGCAGTGGTTTATTTACGGTCGTGGATTCTGGGGGGGACTTGTCAGACGGTGCATGACAGGATGGTAGGGGTGGTAGTAAAATTCTTTCGGGGTTGTTTAAGGGCTCAACCTGTGGGGTATAGGGATCTTACTGCCCTAATTGGGGATATTGTGCAATTCAGCTGGTCCGAGGAGGTGATGGAGGCGCTTGGTTGACCAGTGAGTCGGGAGGAGATTTAGAAGTCTTTATTCTAGATGAAGTCTGGGAAGGCTCTTGGGCCTGATGGGTTTTCGGTGAATTTTTACAGAGCAGATTGAAGTGTGGTTGTGGATGATTTCTGTGATGCTGTGCTGAATTTTTTTTAGACATGTTACCTGCCTAGTGGAGTTGATTCTACTACTATTACTCTTATTTCAAAGAGGTGGGGAGTTGAACGTATGGAGGAGTTTCGTCCTATTTCCTTTTACAATGTTGTGTATAAGTGTATCTCAAGGATCTTAGCGGAGAGATTGTGGTTGTAGTTGCCTGCTTTAATCAGTGGTAATCAGTCTGTGTTTGTTCCGAGTAGGTCGATTTTCGATAATATTTTATTGTGTCAAGAGCTTGTGGGGAGCTATAAGGAGGGTAGAGGGAAGTCACGTTGTGTGTTGAAGGTAGACCTTTAGAAGGCGTACGATTCGGTAAAATGAGATTTTCTATTTGGTGTGTTGTTGACCATAGGTACGTCCCTTCAGTGTGTTAGTTGGGTGAGGCCTTATGTTACTTTGCCTAAGTTCTCTGTGATGATTAATGGTTCCCTTGAAGGGTTTTTTCCTGGTAGGAAGGGGTTGAGGTAGAGGGATCCGTTGTCTCCTTTTTTGTTTGTGATGGTGATGGAGGTCTTGTCTAGGTTGTTGAATAAACCTCCTGTGTGGTTTAGGTTCCATGATCAGTGTGAGTGTCTGGGCCTGGATCATTTGGTTTTTGCAGACAATTTGATGATTTTTTGTGCAGTTGAGAGAGATTCTTTGGAGTTTGTGAGGCAGGTCCTAGCAGATTTTGCAGGGTTGTCTGGGTTAGTTGCAAATGTTAGAAAGAGTTCCATGTTTGTTGCGGGTGTGGAGTCTAGGGAGGCGAAGGAACTAGCTGCATCTATGGGTTTCTCTCTTAGTTTGCTGCCTGTTAGGTATCTGGGTTTACCTTTATTAGCGGGTTGGTTGAAGGCTGTGGATTGTGCGCCTTTGATACAGAGTATTACAGCTCGTATTAGAAGCTGGACATCGCAGTCCCTCTTCTTTGCTAGGAGATTGCAGCTTGTTAGGTCTATTTTACAGTTCTTTCAGGTGTTTTGGTGTAGCATCTTTGTGTTGCCTGCGTGTGTGACTCGTGAGGTTGATCGTCTGTTACGTAGTTATTTATGGAAGGGTAGTGCGTGAGTCGGGATGGTGCACAGGTGGCATGGGATGAGGTGTGCTTACCGTTGGGAGGGGGTTGGGTGTGAAGCGTGTGGCCTCTTAGAACCAGGCTGCTATTATGAAGCTGCTCTGGCTTCTCTTAATTAAATCGGGGTCATTATGGGTGGCGTGGGTGGAGGCGTATGTTTTGTGAGGGCAGTCGTTCGATAGGGGCTGTTCGCGAGTGAAGTTGGCTGAGGTCTTGGTGCTTGAGGGCTATCTTGCAAGTAGAGATAGATTCAAGCATCTAGTTCGTTTTGATGATTGGCGATGGACGGTCTTTGTTTGTTTAGTGGGATCCTTTGCTGTCGCGGGGCATGATTTGGATTCATTTGGGTCTACAGTAGTTTATGATGCCAGGGAGTAGTTTGGAGGCGCGATTGTCCGGAGTTTCATGGATGGTGAGGGAGGCTGGAGGGTGGCCTACAATGTCTTGGGAGCTGCTTGAGATCTGGGTCTTATTTAGGCAGTGGGGCCTAGGGTGGGGGGGGGAGGATTATTGGGTTTGGTGCCGATACTAGTGGGTCGAATTTTCTATCGCTAATGCGTGGAAAGTTTGCGTCTTCTTCGTCCTAGGGTGTATTGGGCTGGTTATTTTGTGGGCAGGGGGGGTGGTATTCCGGTCACCTCCTTCTGTGTGTGGTTACTGTGAGGGACAGGTTGGGTACACGGGATTGGTTGAGGAGTTGGGGTGTGTTGTCAGGGGGGTGTCTTCTGTGTAGGAGGGTGTAGAGTCGCGAGATCATTTATTTTTTTTAGTGTGGGTTTGGAAGAGAAGGTGTTTCTTGTTGTGTTGCGTCAGTTGGGTTCGTCGCATCAGGTAGCGGTGTTGGGATGTAGAAGTTGAGTTGGTTGTGCCGAGTGGAGTTGGATAAGGGGTGCATAGTAAGTTGTTTCCGTGTTTTTTGGTGTACTTCCCATATACTACATCTGGCAGGAGCGTAATCGATAGTTGCATGGAGGTCGACTGAGGTCGGTGTCTTGCTCTGGTTCACCTTATGGTCTCTACGATTCGTGCTCGTGCATCTTCCTGACGGGTTGACCTTCTTGGTCTTATCTAGTGTGTTTATTGATGTTTTTTCTTTTTGAATTTCCGTTTTTCTTGTTTTGCTGTTGTCCCTAGTTTGATTGGGGTTTAGGTTCTTTTCTCTGGCTTTCTCCCTGGTGGTTTGCAAGTTGCATTTATGTGTTGGTTTTGTTGTCCTGTTTTTGCCTGTGCTTTGTTGCTTTGATGCTTGATCCCGGGCTGTGGGATCCCCTTGTTGTTGTATAATAATATCACCTATTCTATAAAAAAAAAAAACTTCTATGGGATCTTTTAATCACATAACTATTCTGGGTATTTTGTTATAAGAAGAAGAAGACATAAGGAGCATGATCCACTCCTGAACATTTTGAGAGAAAAATAGGGAAGGAGTTACGACTTCCTCTCTAAAATTTTAATTATTAAAATTAAAATAAAATAATAAAATAAATTTTAATTTTAATAACAAACTTTATCATATTATATATATTATGTTATATCGAATATAATATATAACTTATAGTTTAATATTGTATCCAATATAATATAACCTATAGTTTAATTTCTCTCATTAATGACTTTTATTATAAATCACACTTATATTATATTCAATTATAATTAATATTTAAATCATATTCAAACATTTATTTTCTCTCATAAATACTTAATATTATAATGTATAAAATACATTATAGTAATTATATCATATATAATTAAAATTAATTTATTATATCATATATAATTAATTTCTTCAATTAATTTGAATAATTCAAATTAATCCAGAAACTGATTCTCATTAAATCCCATTGAGCTACTGAGGGGACCTCATGGACCTGTAGCTTGAAGCTCCAACAGTACGTAAATAATTAATTAAACTCTAAAATTAAATTATTCACCATCCGTTAACTGTCGGATACTTCATTAAACACCGATAGTTGCACTCTTCGCACTACAGATATATTTTTGTGTCCATTGAATATAATCAATCAACAGTACGATGATCCTTCACAAATTTCTCGTAAATACATTTATGCCAAAATTACCATTTTGCCCCTATAGTTACATCTAACTCCTTAAGTGCCACTGATCCTTCTGATAAATAATAAATCATAGTCCAACTATGACTTAACCCCTCTTGGGCCAGGAGAGGGTGTAGCGTCACATTGTTCAAGCCCCAAAATCAACCCTTAAATGAACAATTTATCTACTTGCCCTGGCATTGGGGAAGGAATGGATTTCTTCTTGTGTAGTTGTGTTCCCAACTCCCCAATCAGACGAATCCCCAAAATGGTAGCCTTGTTGAGTCAACGATCTGGCCACTCTCACCCATACAAATCAAAGAACCGCTTTCATAGGCAGAAGTTCACAACTCACTCAAGATTCAGGTCATGTTACCTATAGTCATCTTGGTGAAATGAAAGTCTCTATTATGAACGGCGTTATATAATGAGACTAAACATTTCATGGTATGTTCATATACAAACTCCTTCTATAAAATATTCTCGCTCATACGTCTCTACATGAATGATCAGGATTAGATCATTTGTAGCACTTTACAACAATTGTAACATCTACAAAGTGGGTCATGCTCGTAGTGTCACTAGGATAAGGTACCCAGCCTTATCCATCTACTACAGACCATTTAGGTTATCACTTAAACATGATCCACCTGTATGTCTCTATATACATGTTTAAGCTACAAAGATAACCTTGGTTGTTAGTTTATTGGTTTGTGGCTAATTCAACTAATTTTGAAATAAAACATCACATATTTTATTACATAAATAAAATGTTTTTACATTACAATTACAAACTATAGAACCCTAAGAGATTTATGGCATCAACCCCAACAATCTCCCACTTGACCTAAAGCTAGTGGGGCGTACAATGTAAAAGTCATACTAAAAACAAAGTACACAAATAATAAATTAGGGCATAACACGCCCAGTACAAATCTTCCACTTGCCCTAGTCTAAACATGGCCTGTTTCAAAGACTCATACTCTATAGGTGACCCTCAAACATTTTAGTCGTGAGGGCCTTTGTAAATGGATCAACAACGTTATGCTCTGAAGCTATCTGCGTGACGATCACATCTTCTCGATGCACAATGTCCTGGATGAGATGATACTTTCGCTCTATATGCTTCCCACGCTTGTGTCTCCAAGACTCTTGGGATTAGCCACAACATCACTATTATCACAATAAAGTGTGATGGGCTTTGACATATTTAGAACAACTTTCAGATCAGTCAGAAACTTCCTGAGCCAAAAAATTTCCTTAGCAACTTCACAAGCTACTACGTACTCAGCCTCGATAGTGGAGTTAGTAATGCACCCTTGTTTGGTGCTCCTCCAGACTACTGCTCCTCCATTAAGAGTGAACACTGATCCTGACGTGGATTTTCTAGAATCCTTATCAGTCTGACAATCAGAGTTCGTGTATCCTGTAAGGATCAGATCTTTAGAACCATACATGAGCATGAGTCCCCCATTCTCCGTAGATACTTGAGGATATTCTTAACGCGGTCGATTGATCATATTCTGGATTAAACTGACATCTACTTGAAAAAACTCTAAAACTAGAGAACCAGTGAGCGGAAGTAGATCATTCCAAACTCCATTGTAAAAGAACATAAACATTTACAATCAAACAGGAACAATTATGCATCAAACACTAAATTACAGCATGCTTCTTAATCAAAATACGAAGGATCAAGTTTAATACCTTTGAAGAACCCTTTCTTCACGTATTTCCCTCGATTAGTCACCAATGCGTCTAATATCACGAATGCAGTGAGCCTTTGAAAGATCCTCGATCACCAGCAAGTACAACTCGATCCTCGACCCTTGAAAAGAACTAGACACTACCACTCGATTACCTTGGTATTCTTGGTGTGAGAATCTAGGAGTTGTGGGCTCTCTATGAATTTGGATAGAGGAATGGAGGAAGTAGACGATCGAGTATGCGATAGAAGGAAGAAGTCTATTGTATAGACTTGATACTCGATCGTGTAGAAACGAGTTCTATCATATAGAAAACTCGACGCGATCGTTTAGTCTCTCAACAAGCAATCTGATTACTTGATGCATGTAGCGTGGAATGAAAATGAAAAACTATTTTTCTTCTTTATCTACAATTGCCATAAACCGTCTAAAACCACCCACTAAGGTTTGTTATCGGAGAAAAAGAAAACTAATTATCTCATAATTAATATATTATAAATAAATATAATAATTAACTTATCATATTATATTTATAACCTATAGTTTTAATATTGCATCGTATGCAACATATGAACCATAGTTCTTTTTCTTTTTTTATGGCATTTAATATAAATCATATTTATATTAATTTCTCCAATCAAATAATGTATCAAATACATCTAATCAATCATATCATATATAATTGAACTAATTTGATTATATCATATATAATCAAATTTCCTCTTGTTAATTTGAACATTTCAAACTAACCCAAAAACTAGTTCTCAACTTGAATCCATTGAGCTACCAAGGGGACCTTATCGACCTGTAGTTTGAAGTTCCAATGGTACGTGAATAACTGACTAAACTCTTTAATGAAAATATCCACCATCCGTTAACTGTCGAGCATTCCACTAAAGACCGACAACTGCACTCTTCGCACTACATATATATTTCTGTGTCCATTGGATATAACTAATCAACAGTACGATGACTCTTCACAAATCGCTCGTAAGTACAACTAGGCCAATTTTCCATTTTGCCCTTGTAGTTACATCTAACTTCTTAAGTACTACTGATCCCTCTAATGAACAATACATCATAGTCCCACTATGACTAGATCCTTGTCGAGCCAAGAGAAGATGTAGCGTCACATTATTTAAGCCTCATCAGCCATTAAGGGAGCAATTTATCTACTTACCCATGCTTCGGGGAAGAAGTGAATTCCGTCTTGTGTAGCTGAGTTCCCAACTCCCCAATTAGAGGAATCCCCAAAGTGGTAATTTGAGTTGACGATTTGGCTACTCATACCCATGCAAATCAAAGACCGCCCTCATAGATAGGAGTTCACAACTCACTCAAGATTAACATCATTTTACCTATGGTCATCCTAGTGAAATGAAAGTCTCAATTATGAACGGTGTTATATAACGATACTTAAAAATTTCGTGGTTCGGTCTTATACAAACTCTTTTATATAGAGTATCCCGCTCGCATGTCTAATACACGAATGATCAGGATCATATCATTTGTAGCACTTTACAACATTTGTAACACCTACAAAGTGGGCTACACTTGTAGTGTCACAGGATAAGGTATCCTTCTTTTATTCATATACTACAGACCATTTAGGTTATCACTTAAAGCACGATCCACTTGTATGCCTCTATATATATGCTTAAGTTACAACGATGACCATGGATCTTAGTTTATTGGTTTGTGGTTAATGCAACTAAAATATCTCATATTTCATAGACTGAAGTGAATAAAATATCTCATATTATAAATCACAAAAACATTTGTTCATACAGACGTTTACAAACTATAGGACCCTATGAGATTTAGGGCATCAACCCCAACACTACTGACTATCCCAACCACATAGCAGATGTCAGATCTAGTATGTAGTATCACATACATCAGGCTGCCAATAGCCGATGCCTAAGGGATCTATCTCATTTTCTCAACCTCTTAAGGTGTCTTAGGACATTGTTCCTTAGACGAGATTACTCCATGTCCGAAAGGTTGCAAACCTCTCTTGGAGTTCTGCATCAAATACTTAACAAGCATTTTGTCAATGTACGATACTTGAGACAGAGCTAGCATTTTGTTCTTTCAATTTCTAATGATCTGAATTCCCAGAACAAATTGAGCCTCTCCAAAATCTTTCATTTGGAATTTGGTCGCTAGTTAGTTCTTAACTTCAGTCAGTAGACCTACATCATTCCCAATGAGTAGGATATCGTTTACATATAACACTATGAAAGATACTAAACTGTTGATGATCCTCTTGTATACACAAGGTTTATTAACATTCTAATTAAAGCCATCAGATTTAATCGCAGTATCAAATCTTATACTCCAAGCTCGAGAAGCTTGCTTCAGTCCATAAATGGACCGATTAAGCTTTCAAACCTTTTGCTCTTGACCTTGGGTTATGAACCCCTTGGGCCGCTCCATATAAATAGTTTCCTTAAGATTACCATTCAGAAAGGCAGTGTTGACGTCCATTTGCCAAATATCATAGTCGTAATATGAGGTAATGGACAAGAGGATCTTGATAGACTTAAGCATGACAACAAGTGAAAAAGTCTCCTCATAGTCGACTCTCTCAATTTGGGTATAACCCTTTGCCACTAGTCTAGTCTTGAAGGTTTGCACATTCTCATCAGTATCCCGTTTCCTTTTGTAGATCCATTTGCAACCTATAGGTTAACCCATCGGGTAGATCTATAAGATCCCAAACTGAATTGAAGTACATTGACTCTATTTCGAGATCCATAGCTTTGATCCACTCATCTTTGTCAATATCCTCCATTTCCTTCTTGTAAGATAATGGATCCTCAACATCTCCGTCAGCTACCATGGCTAGGATTTCCATTAAACTCATATAACGGATAGGTGGGTTCGCAACCCTCCCACTGTGTCGAGTTTCCCTCACCAATTGAGGTGTATTTGAGCTACTAGATGATCCAACTTCAACAACTCTTGTTGAGATGTTGAGTTTTTTAACAACTCTTGTTGAAGGTTCAGTAGTTTCTTTGGAAAGTTCATTCAACACAACTTTAGTGCGAGACTTGTGCTTCTTTATGTGGTCTTCTTCCAGAAAAGTAATGTTTGTCGATACAAACAATTTTTTTTTCTTTAGGATCAAAGAAGAAACCACGTCGTTTTTCTTTGGGGTAGCCTACAAATAGACATAGTTTTGAATGGGGTTCCAATTTCTTAGTATTTGCCTCAAGCACATCTGCTGGTCAACCCCTAATTATGAAATGGCGTAAACTAGATTTATGACCATTCAATAACTTCAAAGGTGTTCTAGTAACACTTTTGGATGGAACGCAGTTCAAAATATACGTTGTAGTCTCTACTACATAACCCCAAAACTAAGGATGGCAAATTCACCCAACCGGGGTGGGGAATCCTCGGTTTGACCGGGTATGGGGGTTAAACCGGAGATTTGGGACAGGGACGAGGAGGGAGGTGTGGAGTCACAGGGCCTTAGTTACTAACGGTCTTAGCACATAAAGGTTGTTTTCCAGTTTTGCAGACACATATCAACACTATTTTTGGAAATAAACACTTTATTTACATTGAAGTTGATACAATAAGACTGTTCAAACAAACAATTTACAGAAATTAGGTTCCTTTTTTATGCCAGGAACTACATACACATTTTCTAGTAAAATGAATTTATTCTGTAAAGTCAACTGGAGATCTCCCACTGCCACAACCAAGATGACATGCCTAGATCCAACCCGTATAGTCATATCACCAGCATCTAGTTGTTGCCAGGATCTAATTCCCTGAAATGAAGAACAAACGTGGTTAGTGGTGTCATAATCTATAATTCTGGCAGAATCATCATTCTCCACTAAACATGTTTCCAAAACAATCAAATCACATTTACCTTGCTTGGGCTTCTTCTTTTCTGCCAAGTACTTGGGACAGTTCCTTTTCCAATGTCCCTATTAGTTGTAATGAAACAAATTCCCTTTACAACCTTGGCTTTCTTACACTTTTGAGAAATAGCTGGTGGGTTAGCTTTCTCCTTTCCACCTTTCTTTTTTTTTTTTTTTTTTTTACCCTTTGGTGTTGGAGGAAGAAGATACAGACTTTGTCCCAGAAGTCGAACCTCTATGGAACTTTTTAAAGGATTAAATAGCATATGTCTCACCCTTCTGTTCCTTGTTTTTCATTAAGGACTGGAAGGTCTGTAGCTCATTAAGGAGGGTTGTTAGGTTGTAGCCAATTCTGTTCAAAACAGCATTGCTACGAAAGTGAAGGAAACTTTCAGGTAAAGATTCCAAAATGAAGCTAACCTAGTTGGCTTCATTGATGACGGACCCATTCATCTCCGCCACGTTGAAGTGGACCATTAAAGATGTGTTTGAGATCGTTATGCCTGAGCTATGCGGACGATTGTCTGAACACTCCCCTCAAGGACTCCATGATCTTACGGGCTGTGAGCATGGGCTCATGCTTCTTGGCCAAGACTTTGGAAAAACTCACCAATATATATGCATGGGTCTTTTTGTTTGCCCGTGTCCAACGCTCGTATGCTTCTCGAACATTTCAAGTAGGATTTGGAGCTAGAATGGGAAGATAGTCCTCCATCAGGACAAAACGAAGGTCATCGATTATAAGTATTGTGTTGATGGTGTTTTTCCATGAAGTGTAGTTTTCGCCCGTTAATTTGTCAAGACGAGAAGATTTAAGGTAGCAGAAGTCATAATAAAATAAAAATGTTGAAACCATACAAATTATTCATTATTAGTTTATTTGCATTAAACCAACAAGACAACCAATCATTTTTAGCAATGATATTTCAGTGAGTCAGAACAAAAGTTACTGTAGGGTGATCAAGTGCCCCTTCACTGAAATGAGATATTCTCAACTAACAGACAGAACAACACCTTGTTACTATAACTATTAGTTACCATTGTTCGGTTCAGAATTTGTTAAACTCGCTTAACAATTCTTCTAAGTGTAACCCCTCATTTTAGATCCTAAATTTTCGCCCCAATAAGCCAACCGTAGGGAAAAATCGACTGGAACATGAAGCTAAAGCAACCCTATCCATTGCTTGAGTTTGAATAAAACGTCATGCAAAAATGTCATCCTTTAAGGGGACACCCACGGTGCCACAAGGCCATGCATGAAATTTTACTTCAAACTAATAAGAGAGACCGAGGGATATGTTGTCACATGTCTCGCTCCCACTTACTATGAACACTCTCTCCATCCACCTTGATATTGATCTATACAAATGCTACCTAAAGGGGGACATCTATGATGCCTCAAGGCCTTGTATAAATCTCACGCTGTGAATTTTAAGGAGAAACGTGAAGAGGATGAAATAAAGTATCATATACCCCATTTTTCTCTCACTGAGCGTTTTACCTAGGGTTAATTACTTAGGAAAATTCGGCTACTGATTTTATCTAAGTGATTGTTTAATTTGCCCAAAAACAACACTTGTTTAATTTTCCCAAAAACAACACTTACCTTTGGATAGTTAAACAATTTTGATTAAGGTTCATTAAACTCTTTAACAAACTTTAATCAAACTTGTATGCTTGTAATAAATTTATTTAATTCACCTTTCCAGGTAAGTTCCCAAGTAGGGATGTTGCGTTTTCGTCAACTTAAATACCCCAGTCTAGACAGAACTTGCCTTAGACAAATGGTCCCTTATAGATACATTTGTTATAATATTTAATCTTTTAATTAAGATCAATTTAATCCTATTAAACCTATTAAAAGACCAAACTTAAATTTCTAATCTCATTAGAAACGTGACCTTAAGTCTATCTCAATCATGTTTTAAAAAATTAAGGTTTGCATGCAATATGAATTATTGATTTTAATTCTAATTTCATTTAGTTATAAAAATTATAAAGAAATGAAACAATTAAAACTATATATTGCATGTTTTGACATTCTTTAGTAAATTATAACATTTATAAATTAACCTAAAGTAGTGTCATGCGTCATGCAATTTTATTTCATTACGAACACATATAACATTTATATAATAAAGTAATAAAACATACAATAGCATACAACCATACATACATTAAACCATATATTATAACAACTATAATATAAATTATGCATAAATATGCTATTAATCCATGCATGCATATATTATAACATTTATACTATATGATTCATGGGCATGTTATATTAATTAAATCATGCATAAACATATATTATAACACTTATAATATAAATGATGCATGAAAATAAATGTATAACCTATGGTGGATTTTGATTCTATATGACATACAATATGACATATATATATACATATATATATATTAGAATAAAACATACATCACATGTATATTAAAATAGAAATTGATGGACCGGGATTGGACATCTAATTTGCAATTTAAAAGCTAACTATTACAAAAAAAAAATCCGGTTTGAAATAGGTGAACTGGGCTTTAAACCGTTCGAACCGCACAGAATCGGTCCAGATGAGCCCAAAACACTCGAACCGGAAAACCCACGAACTGAATCGGACCGACAGACCATGAACCACACGTGAACCGGAGTTGAACCGTGTGAAACTTCCCTCTCGAAGCGTCGCAACGTTGTGCCCAGCGTTACGATGCTACGAAAATTTCCTTCTGTCTACCGCATCGTAGCATCGCGACGCTAGGGCATAACGTTACGATGCTACAACACAGTCGCCCACTGTACTGCTTCGATCTTCTTCGAAAACCACTGTTTTCTGCCTCGATTTCTCCAGATTTCGGACAGGAACCATCACAAACGACTCAACAAATAATTACAGACTCGATAGTAGAAAAAAATTCCCAAAACATGGGCCTTTACAAAACGAAATTCATAAAGAGAGCCATAAAACTAATGTCCAAACTCGAAAACATCCATCAATGCAATACCACATTCAACATTAATTCATCACATGAAATAATCCTAGAATGCATATTCTAAAATCTACCAAAACTGTAAAATTAATTCATAAAAAAATGGAATTTGGGATCAAATCCTAAAAGTTCTTATATCAATTGAAGGATCCCAATGAAGGGTCATTGAGTGGAAGTAATGGATCATCTCAAACCCTATTTTTATAGAATTCTATTTACAGAGAAACATTCACAATTATGCATTTAATTTCAAAATAATACAACATGCAAAAAGTGAAAATGTAGAAAAATAAATTTGGGTTTCAAAAACCCTTACCTTTGAAGACGTACTTCAATTCTCTGTGAAAACCTCGTATAAATTGTATGACCAATTGGGCACCACCACAAGAATGGCTTCAGTATTCTCTGATGAGAATCTAAGAGGTATGGGCTCTGGTGATTTTGAAATGAGAGGGAGGAGGAAAGATTGAAAGGAATGAGGAAAGAAAATTTCTTCTCTGGGATGTTTTAATCAAGAACTACTTTATGTATTTTATTACAGGAAGAAGTAGTCATAAGGAGCACACTCCACTTCTGCACGTGTTGGTGTAAAATTCTAAGAAATTTAAACATCGATCAAAATTATGTTTGTTTGTAGGTTACCCTAAAGGAATAATAGGTGGTCAATTTTATGATCCGATAAGGTAATTGTATCGATAAATGCTACATTCCTAGATGAAGACCACATTCGAGATCATAAACCCCGCAGTAAACTAGTATTGGAAGAGATTTCAAATAATAGTACAGATGAATCAACAAAACTTATTGGTCAGCCTTGCTTATCAATAAGAGTTGTAGATAGATTAAGGATGTCTGTTCCATCACATTCTATTTAAGAGTTGAGAGAGCCTCGACGTAGTTAGAGGGTTGTGAGATAGCCTGACCGCTAAATGTGTTTAACTGAAACTGAAGTCAACATACCTGATGATGGCTTAGAGGATCCATTAACATATAAATAGGCAATGGATGATGTTGATCGAGATCAGTGGATCAAAGCCATGGACCTTGAAATAGAGTCTATGTACTTTAATTCAATCTAAGAACTTGCAGATAAACCTGATGAGGTAAGACCTATAAGTTGTAAATGGATCTACAAGCGTAAAAGAGACCATACCGGGAAGGTACAGACTTATAAAGCCCGGTTAGTAGCAAAGGGTTATACCCAGGTTGAGGGGGTGGACTATGAAGAAATCTTCTCACCTGTTGCTATAATCAAATCAGCTAGGATACTCTTGTCCATTGCCACTTTTTATAATTCTGAAAATTGGCAAATGGATATCAAGACTACTTTTCTGAATGGAGATCTTGAAGAGAGTATTTATATGGTCTAACTAGAAGGGTTCATTGAACAGGGTCGGGAGCAAAAAGTTTGCAAACTGAAGAGATCTATTTATGGATTGAAATAGGCATCCAGATCCTGGAATATAAGATTTGATATTGCGGTCAAATCTTATAGCTTTGAACAGAACGTTGATAAACTGTGTGTATACAAAAAGATCATCAACTCCACTGTAGCATTTCTAGTTTTGTATGTAGATGATATCCTACTTATTGGGAATAATGTAGGATAACTAATTGACATTAAAATAGGCTAGCAACCCAATTTCAGATAAAAGATCTAGAAGAGACGCAATATGTTCTTGGGGTTCAAATAATTCGAAAAAAAAAAAAAACAGAACGCTAGCCATGTCTCAAACATTTTATACAGACAAGGTGTTGTCTAGGTTTAAGATGCAGGATTCCAAAAGAGGTCTTTTACCTTTTAGGAATGGAATACATTTATCAAAGGAACAATGTCCTAAGACATCTCAAGAAGTTAAGGATATGAGATGGGTTTTCCATGCATCAGCAGTTGGAAGTCTGATGTATGCAATGCTATGTACTCGTCCAAACAAATGCTTTGCAGTAGGGATTGTCAGTAGATATCAGTCCAGTCCTGGTTATGAACATTGGACTGTTGTTAAGAATATCCTCAAGTATCTTAGAAGAACGAGGAACTAAGTACTCGTATATGGAAATAAGGATTTTTTCCTTACAGGATATACTAACTTCGATTTTAGATCGATATAAACTCCAGGAGATCTACTTCGGGATTGGTGTTCACTCAAAATGGAGGCGCAGTAGTATGGAAAAGTATTAAGCAAAGCTGCATTGCAGACTCCACAATGGAAATAGAATATTTTGTTGAATGTGAAGCAGCCAAGGAAGCAGTATGGCTTAGAAAGTTCCTAAATGATCTGGAAGTTGTTCTAGATATACGTCTGCCAATCACTTTGCATTGCGATAGCGGTGGGGCAGTAGTGAACTCCAAAGAACCTAGTAGCCATAAGCACGAAAAACATATTGACCGCAAATATCATCTTATCAGAGAGATCGTGCTAAAAGGAGACGTTATTATGAGACAAATAGCGTCTAAGGACAATATTGCTGATCTGTTTACAAAGGCCCTCCCGGCTAAGATTTTCGAGAGTCACCTGAAGAGTTTAGAACCATGGGTAGAATAAGTAGGTCAAGTGGGAGAAATTGTGGGTATGTGATGCCCTAGTTTATTGTATTTAGTTTTCTCTCACAGCACTTAACTTTATTATAACCCACTAGGAGTTTTAGTCCAAGTGGGAGTTTGTTGGGTTGTATGTCTTAAAACTTGTAGTTTTGTAAACAGTAAACATATATGAAGTTTATTTTGACAAATGTTGTTGACTTTTTAATAACTCTAAATCCAATAAACTTCGAACCCTTGGCTATTGTAATGAATACTTGGACTTTATGTGAAGACATAAACTAGATCAAGTTTGAGTAAAATAGCCTAAACCGTCTATAGTACTTGGATTAGGTTGGGTACCTATTTCTGGAGATACTATTGAATACGGCCTGCTTTATGATTGTTACAAATGTTGTAAAGTGTCATAAATGGTGTGATCAGTTTGTTTATGTAGAGACATGCAAGCGAGGGTGTTCTACCTGATGAGATTGTGTAAGACTAACCACGAAATAATCATTGCTATGTATTAACACTGTTTATGGTTAACACTGATTAATTTCACTTCTTGATGACCTAGATAACTTCATCCGAATCCTTAGCTGTCTATGAACTCCTGTTTATTCGGGATTGTCCCTTGATCTGTATAGGTGAGGGTAAGCTTAACAGCGTTGCTCAATATGCATTCTATTTTAAGGATAAGAACGGGGAGACATAGAATTTGCAAGATGGAATTCTCTCCTATCCTTTTTGGGGATAGTGGAAAGGTTGTTCCATTAAGGGTTGATCCCAGGTCTTGAACAAAGGTTCCCATCCTCTTGTTGATCTGAGAGAGAATGGATTTAGTGATTAAGATTCTAAGTTAATTGTTCATTAGAGGGATAGTGGAACTTAAGTAGAAAAGATGTAACTCAAGGGTAAAACGGTAATTGACCTAACTGAGCTTATGAACAACCTGTGAAGGATCAACTTATCGATAATAGTTATATCAAATGGACACATAATATATCTACAGTGAGGGGAGTGCAACTGCAGGTTATAGTGGACAGTCTTGTTAGTTAATGAATGTTGATTAACTAGGTTAAAGAGTTTGACCGGTTAGTCTCGGATCGTTGGAGCTCATGATCTTTAGGTCCTTCGGGTCTCCTTGATAGATCACTACAGACAAAATTGAAGAACTAGGTGAAGTAAGAATTTGAAATGTTCAAATTTGGGCTTTAGGAAAAGTTGTATTTTATATGAGATATAATTTACAATTAAATAATTAATTATTTTTTAGAGTATTCTTGAACATTGACATGGAAGTGTTTTTTAAACTAGATTAATATGATTAATCAAAGTTAGGTTTCAAAAACAATTTAATATCTGATATTAAATTTTTTTTTGAAATTATGAAAATGTTTTTTCATAAAAATTGATTTATTTATTTTAAATTAGTTAGTAGAAAAATCCAACTGTTGGATTTTCCCACTGATTAAGTGGACTTTGAAGTGTCACTTCCGAAGCTTAACACCTAAAAATTACATGCTAGTGGAGTTTGAAATGGAAGACATGCAAGATAGGATTTTTCATGTAATTTTATCTATAAATAGTTTGGTTTTTTATATTTGTAAGAACTAAGGCTTCTTTGACTTTGACTTTACTCTTCCACTAAAATCTCTTTACTCTCCACTTTACTAGAGTGAAATTCCCTTTAGTTCACTAACAAAACAGTCCCACAACTGAGGATTTATCATTAGTGGTGTCGATCGAGCTTGGGAGAGGAAGATTGTGGTGGATTCTACGAAGGTTATAATTTCTAACCCTTTATGCATGCTTATTCTTGTTTCTATGTAATTAGAACGTTATCGATCTTCGCTTCTGCTATTGCATGTGTTCTTTATATTTCAACAAGTTAAAAGAAAGGAACTGTATTGTTTCTCCCGATGGGGGGTTTCTACTTCTTCTGTTGGTTCTGGTTTCTGGAACCACAGTTCTGACCTTTCCTTTTTGGCTTTTTGGACTTTTGGTCAGACTTTATCACGGCAGAGGCGAATCTCCCAAGTACGATGTTTACCTCCTCCTTCTTATCCTACTTTCAAGCTTCCTCCTCAATCCTTATCCAGGTGATAAGACTCTCCAAGGAAAACTCCTTTGTTTTATACCTCAAGGTGTTATTGAAATCTTTCCACAAATGGGGCAATTTGTCAATAATAACAACAACTTAGAATTGTTCGTCTAGAGGCATACCTTCAGTTATTATTTCATAGGCTATGTTCTGCAGTTCATGTGACTGGGCCTCCATAGATTTGTCATCCGTCATCTGGAACTTTAGGTAACGACTGACAACATATTTTTTCGACCCAGCCTCCTCAGTGTTGTATTTCTTTTCCAGGGCATCCCAAACTTCCTTTGTCGTCTTCATCATGCTGTAGTAGTCATAAAGATCATCAGTCAAACCATTTAATATAAAATTTTATATAAAAAAAATCTCTTTTCTCAATCAGCAGCTTCTTTTATTTGTTTTTCAGTTGGATCCTCTATTGGGACAGTTGGCTTATCCGTGGTACAAGCGTCGGCAACTTTCTTGACAGTAAGGAAGAACAACATTTTCTACTTCCATCGTTTGAAGTTTGCTCCTTTGAACCGGAATGGACAGTTGAGATCGGATGTCACAATGTCGTTGTTACTTGTGAGGGCCATTACAGAATTGGCAGAACGGATCATCTTAAAAATGTTGGAACCGACCACCCTCCGATGGTTAAACTCGACAGTGAACAATCAGGAACCGATGGTTGTAAAAATGTAGAACCTACAAAACAAAAACTCGTTACGGACTGAGTCACAGATCTCACTCTCTTTAAGACGTTTCGTGGCTCTGGCCAGGTGTGCAAGCAGACCAATGGTATTGCCACGTCGTCTCTAGGATAAAATAGCCCCAAAAAAGGTCACGATCGAAAATTCACCGTCATCGACCGGAAAACTCACACCATTCAGACTGATCTGCTAAAAAAATGATTGAAAAAATTTAAACTGGAAAAAGAGGGTTGAGAGAGAGAGTAGAGAGTAATTTGAATGAATGAAATGGTTGGAGAGGCTGAAGGCTTGCACCTTTTACTTGTAGAGTTGCAAATTATGTGGAACAACTAAACGTGTGCGCTGAAAACTTGGCATTCATTGCGACATGTGGAGTGTTGAAAAAATAATAATAAAATCAAATAAAAATAATTAATAATAATAATTTTTCAAAAAATAATTACACCCTTGCCTCTCTTCGCCCGATCGGACAATGACGCGTGTGGGATTTTCATTGTACCCACATTGGTGGGTCTCCTCACTCCCTCTAAAATATGGGTACCCTTTCAGGCCGAAACCTAAGGTAAAAAATGGGAGTATATGAAGGAAACTTCACTTTTCAACTTAACCGATGTAGGATTCTCAAAAACCATTTTTCTTTTTAAAACCCAATTTTCACCAACAGGCGTTGACATATTAATCTTCACCACCCCATCATAGGCGGTTTCCATCTACTCAGATGACAAATCCCATCCTCCATCACTACTCCCCGGTTAGGTTCATCCCCCCCTCCCCAGAGTCCAATTTTCAGAAATCCTAAAAATGCCCCCATCATCCTTTTTAATTATACTGTGATTAATCCGATATCTTTATTAATTGGACTGTAATTAGTTATTCGAATATGTTTTTCATTACTTTTGATTTATTTGAAATTTATGTTGCTTCAAACACACCTTTTAACCATTTTGTCGATTTGATCCAATCTAAGGTTTTTCTAACTTCTGAACATATTATTTCTTGGTTAACAATGTATTGTGATGGTTGTAGCAATCCTAATGTTATTAGGATCGTGGAGGATAAAAATGTATCATGGTTGTTATCCTTTGTTTCAGAATCCTCTTATAATAATGTTTATTTTATAGTTGACAATATTCCATCCTGTCAACCAAATCCTTCAATTACACTACATATTGGGTTCCTCATCTAAAACCTCCAACAACATGCATGATATTGTTCTGCAAACTTTTACCATAAAGGAAGGCTTTATTTTTAATAGCAAGGATGCATTAAAGAAGCTACTTGCTTGCTTTTAGAAATTTCCTTAACAACTTCTTTAATTTCACTTTAATTAATCCAACAATTTCGTTAATTATACTGTAATTAATTCATCAAATACATAATTCTGGTTATTTTAGTTTGCTTTCAGATATTCAGCGCGGATGAATTTTCTCTCTGCATGCGAATATTTTGGCATGAATTTTGGGTTTTAGTTTGAAAATCCTCCAAATTCATATCTAAAGAATTTTCTATCTTCAAATTTTGATATGAATTTTGAAATCTCATATTATATTACTTTTCATAAATCTCATTTCTATTAATTCTAACTGAATAATATGATTGTAAGATTGTTTTTTATCCATATCTTTATTATAATTTTCTTGTAAACAATTTATAAATTGTTTTTAAAATTATTTTCAATAAAATTTCGTTTTAAACAAGAAGAAGGATATATTTATTGTGTTTCTCACCTATTCTTCTTATTTTTAAATTTAGCTTTATCAATATATTTATTATTATTTTGTTTGAAACCTGAAGTTTTGTATTTAGTTATTATTTTGAAAACTCTTCAAATTTGTATTTAAAGAGATGTTCAACGTTCAAATGTTGATTTGAGTTTCTAAATCTCATATTATACTACTTTCTTAATTTAACTTTGTAATTTCATTTTATTTGATCTGGTTCGAGAAATTGATTGAAAGATTTGAATTAAAAAAAGATAAGAAGTCAAAGTCAAAGTAAAAGTCAAATTTAAATAAGAATTGATGTGTATGTATGTATTTATGTGAGTTGAAAAAAGGGAAAGAAAGTTATTTTTAGCCTAAAAGCGTTGCATGCTCCCCTCCCATTACTTTCTCCTTTGCGAGAACTACCTTGAATGCAAACTCCATCTTTTCCTTCTTCCTGTAAGATCCATAAACTCTAACCAACAACCAACTACTACTAGCTGCTACCCGCCAACGACCGCCGCTTGTTGTCAACCATCGCATACCGCCAACCGCCAGCCATTGTGGATAAGTTGTGCACCATTTCCCCACACTCTCCCTCCCATATTTTATTGATTGATGTTGCTTGTTGTAACCAGCCTCCGGAGGCTTGCCCCCTTTCGTCAACATCCGTTGATTGTCTTTAGAACGCCAACGTTGTCGATCGTGATTGTTGTCACCCAGTACAACTATTGTTCATGCCGTTCAAGGTTAGAAGTGGCTGATACAAAAATGGTTTTTACTTTTGGAGAATATGAATAAGGAGTTTCATGTTTCTCAACCCATTCAAAAGGTAGGTTGTTAATTTTGATTGGTTTTAATTAATGTATCATTAATAATTTTTCTTAACGAGGGTTTGTAATATCTCATTTGCATGCTTGAGGTACTTTCGACATTTATAATTTTAATTTTTTTTATTATTTTAATTCATTTTGCCATTTTTACAAAAGAAAAGTTAGTTTGTTATTTTTCCAAATTAAAAGTTAAATGTGTCATTCTTCTTGTTAGCCTTAGAAATTTCAGATACATACATATAGATCTACTCCACTTTGAAAATTATTTAACTTTATTTCTTGAACTTTTATTTGTTCAATTTTAGTCACTGTACTTTGAACAAATCTTAATTCTAGTCCCAATGCTATTTTATTGTTGATTTTTAATTTTTTTTATTGAAAGTATAGATATTAAAATTAGATAATTGAAAGTACAAGGACTAAAATTAATCAAATTTCAAGTATTGGGACCAAAATTGTATTTTGACCAATAAAAATTTTAAGATTCTATTAAATAGAAAATTGTAAGATAATCTATATGACAAAGTTTAAAGATCTACTGGACACATGATCAAAAGTTAAATGCATTCACTTTAGCTGGATTGCATCCTCTTGAGATATCTTATTGGAAACTAAATACCGACGCTGCTTTGTGCCTTAGGATAAGTCTGGCAGCTTGGAGACCATCTGGGTTGTGTTCGCCTTATTGGTCTCTTATGTATATTCTTAGATGTTGTGAGGTGAAGGTTCTAGAAGCAGTTGCTATTTGCATTGATATGGAGAGTACTTCCTCGATTCATATTACAAATCTTATGATTGAATCTAATTGTTTGTAAGTTGTAAAGCTTTTGAATGACAAGGCGATAAATCTCTTTGAAGTCTCTTAATTAATGAGGCTAAATGTCCTGACACACTCTCTAGTATGAAATACTTTGGAGGAGTAGTTTTCTTCCCTTCTCCCATCACCTTATCACCTTTTTTTTTCTTCTTTTTTATGATGTGGAGTATAAGAATCAAATATTTGATATTAAGATCAATAGAACAATTTTTATGCCATTTGAGCTATGCTCATTTTGGCATAAAATACAGATTTTTTTAGAAAATTATTTTAAATGACAAAACTGCTAAAAATATTTACAACTAATAACAAAATATCACAGTCTACCTATGATATTCTACAATAGACAGTGATAGACTATTATCTATATCTATTTGTGTCATGATAGACGCATATAATAGTCTATCGCGGTCTATCATATATAGATTATGATATTTTGCTATTATTTGTAAATATTTTGGTTCATTTTTCTATATTTGAAAACAGTTTTATTTTTATTTTTTATTTTTTTGACAATGTCAAACAGACACAAGTTGAACATTCTGATATTACATTTATAATTTAACCAATTAATACAAACTAAAACCAAGCTCAAATTAGCAAGTTATAATTAATTGCTTGAAACTTCAATTCAAGATAACATAAATAAATTACAAAACTCAACAAAAGCAGGTACATCAACCACCATCCATAATTACAAAACCTTTTTCTCAAAAATAATAATGATAATAATAATAACAATAATAATAATTACAAAACTTTTTTTTTCTTTTTTTGAGATAACATAATTACAAAGCTTTACTTAGCAAAAACCAATGGTAGTAGTAATAAAAAGGTATACTTGACAATATCAATTTAGTTTCTCTTTTTAGATGAATCTTCAACTTTAATAGAACTTCTCTCTTTCTCCTCAAACTCTGTTTCGTCACAGATCTATACCTTAGCTATCTGGGAATTCTTGGTTTCACTTTACTTCAAATCTTCAATCTCCTTCGAAATTTTAGTTTGATCTTACATTTACATGGCAAATGCCTGGAAAAGAGACAAAACCCACAAATTACTTTCCCCCATTTCTCTCTTCTTTCTCTTGTCTTTCTCCATCCTCATCATCTTCTTTTTCCTCTTCAATAACTCGACCTCTTCAGAACAATCCACTCCCAGTTTCAAAATCAAACCCCATTTTCCATTTCGAACAATATCCCCCTTCGATTGCTTCAAATGCCCTCAATCATATCCTGTGATTGCCAACGTTGTGGAAGGAGTTCGGTACCCGTTTCTGTTTTCGATTGCAGATTTGGGAAATTTGCCTGATAAACCCCACAAAAACATTGTTCGGATGCTGAAGGGAAAACCCTTTCGGAAGCCAGACATTTCAGTGACGATTCAGGAGGTTTTGGAGAAGATGAAGGGCGATTCCAGTGATGGGTTTGTTGTTGATGTGGGTGCTAATGTGGGAATGGCGAGTTTCGCTGCTGCTGCGATGGGTTTCCGTGTTTTGGCATTTGAGCCGGTTTTTGAAAATTTGCAGAGAATTTGTGATGGAATTTACTTGAATAGGGTTGGGGAATTGGTGAATGTGTTTGAGGCTGCTGCATCTGATAGGCTTGGGAACATCACTGTTCATAAGGTATTATCTGCTTCATAAAATCAAACTTTACAAGTTGTATGGTTCTTGTTGCTGAACTTGCAGTCTCATTTGTGATTAGATTTGATTAGATCTCGCAACTTGGAAATGATCAGAAGTAACCACCATGAGTTCCCATCTTTCACGGCTAGCACCCCACAATGCGTTATAATAGTTTTTATCGGCCCTTCCTGGAAGATTCGTATAAAATTTGATTTCTTCTCAGCCAGAAAGGACCTAGAATAACTATTTCAACAAGTTGTCCAAGATGGTGCTGGTTGTCAAAGATTGAAAATATTTGAGGATTATTTTTGACAATTTTCCATGAAACATTACCTTCGTGTGTTCTCCAAATATCGCAATTAAACTATTTCCTTTTCGGGAGCTACATATATAGAAAATAAACTTCTGAAGTATATGCAAGTTAAATTACACTAAGAATACTCCATTCAGTATTCTTAGTGTAATAAAACTTGTTTATATTGTGGATAAGAAAATTGGTTAGTCTATCAAATTATGTAGATGATGTAAGAATCTAACAACTTTCATTAAAAAAAATGTAAGAATATAAGGGAGTACAAAAAAAAACAAACAAACAAAAAAAATTACTAGTTAAGGTTTCCAACTAAATAGATGATACTTTGATACCAAAGCTCAAAAGAAAGATGGAACCTCATCAAGGGCCAAGTCATTTCCATATGATTGTGTTACGAAGCTGAAATTGAAATGGAAAGTAACAGGAAATAGTGTTGTTTATATAAGAATATCTCAACAGATTCGAAATCTCCTAAAATTAATGTCCAAATTTTTCATCCCCAAAATCGGTTAAACACACTATTTATTTCCTCCTTTCACCAGCCAACCTTCTTGCTGACGACAATTTTCCCTTCCAGTATTCTTATAATATCTCTAATGGATTCATATTATGAACTGATTGCATGTCATGGTGCCTTAAAAATCCTTTTAGATGTTCTTGAACAAAGATTTCTTCTTAACTACTTTGGAATGATGGGAAAGTTTATAGTGTAAAAGAAATTCAGGGGTGTGATTCTATCTTTGAGATGATTATCCACTATGGATCTTAGATCTCACAAGTTTTATGAATTTACTACAGATATCTTTACGTGTTTCATGATACCAAATGCAGTGATGTATACAGTGATGTATTCTTAGTTGACTTGTGGGTTAGCTGTTCTTATACTTGTAGGGGTCATTAGCTAGGGTGCATTAGTTGTAAATATAGTGTGTTAGGGTCCATTGTTAGAATTTTGGAGAGTGTAGACCTCTCGAAAGGCTATGAAATTGTAGTTTCTTTATTGATATTGCAATATATATTTCTATCATTTAGTGTTCTTTATTGTTTTTGGAGGAGGTAACCTAACAAGATAACAGAAAAACATCATCTAAACTTGGTTTTACCAGTAGCATAGTGAAAGTTGATTGGTTTCTTACAGTTCAATGTCATGTCGTTGGTCATATGTGTAATCTTCAAAATTTCTTTAAGTAACTCTTCATTTCTTTGCTTTTCTAATGAAAGGGGGACACTTAGCCTTCCTGATCTGGTTCTTTTCTTGGTAAGCTTCTTTCCAACACTTGAGATGCATGATATGGTCACTGACTTTTGCTCGTTACCCAGTTGGTCGGTCGGCTTGACAATAGTGCAGTTTCAGCAACTGGTGCAAAGTTGGCGTTCAAATCCAATGAAGAAATAGCAGTTCAAGTGAAGTCAATTCCGCTAGATGAAGTAATCCCGGATTCGGAACGAGTGCTTCTAATAAAAATTGACGTTCAGGGATGGGAATATCATGTGCTAAAAGGGGCAAAGAAGATCTTGTCTAGGAAGGGCACTGAAGCCCCATATCTCATCTATGAGGAAGATGAAAAGCTGCTAAAAGCCAGTAATAGTAGTTCAAGGGAGATAAGAGAATTCCTTCATTCTGTAGGATATCATCGTTGCACTCAACATGGTACAGATGCACATTGCACAAAGACTGGTTGAAATTCTTTTACAAAGCATACTCAGAGAACAATGAACCTACACTCAAGATCGTTTCTCGAAGAAAATTTGAGACATCTTTTGCCTTCTCGTCTTATAATCAAACACAGTATGACAATCGTCTTGCAAAAGAGCCATTTTCATCTCGACTGCTAAGATAAAGCATGTAGCAGGTATTTCAACATATATGAATCGAGTTTTTGTATGCAGAAGAAGCTGCCGTTGGGCCTTGCATTTTCAAGTGATGGTCGGGTTTGATGAATCAAAACGTATCAATTTTTCTTTCACCATTCACGTTGGAGGTTTCTGGTGCCTGACATTTTAATTGTGGCATTCTTCAGTTTGTTGCTAGTTAATCTTGTTGTAGATGATAACATCCATTTTCTCACTAGATTCAAAACTTATCTTACAACATTTGATAATTGGAAACCACTTGAAAAGGCAACCTGCGGTTGTATTTTGTTCAGCAGAGCAATTCCTTCTGTGGTTCTGAACTCACTGTCAGATTCCTATGGTAACCATTCATTCAAGTAGTAACTTGTTGGATTTTTTTTTTTTTTTTTTTTTGTATGGATGGTCTCATTTGAGAGATCCAAATAAAAAATGGCCACCTGTAGAGAAAGTAATGGAAAGTGACCTTCTGTTTACGTCATAAGCATGTAATTTTACCGATTCGCCTCTGAGATGTATCCTTCGTGCTTGCCAATTTATTAACTCGATATTCGATGGCTCGTCACACGTTCCTCGATGCACGGTCACTCGATACCCAGCTTCATGGTCATTTGATACGGCTGCAATCGATATGTGTATACTCGATCATATCCTCGTCATACTCGATGTTCGATTGCTTTATACTCGATTATTTTGAATTATTATGTCGTCGGAACCTGCTTTGTAGTTAATGCTCATGTATGAACATACACAAATTGGAGAATTTTCTGACAATATACATGATTCTTGCAAATCAATTTCTTGAAATGTGAAGTATTTTTTTTATTAACTAAGAACAAACAGAATTGAAACACAAAAGAAAAAATTGGGATCACTTTCCTTTCAAAAAACCCACTTCACAAAACCTGTTTGTCTTAATGGAGATTAAGTTATAAAGGCATTGAGATCATTTCACTATATTGTCTCACACCTCAAATAAGTAAATGAGTTTTTTCCTGCTCATTTTTTTTTAAAACTTTTTTGACGATGTGTGAGACATACAAATGTAGCAAAGGAAACGAGTGAGTGTGAGTTTGTGAGTGTGCATTAATACATGCAAGTAACTCTCAGTGGAGCGAGGATGAGGGGAGATAGCTATGAAAAAGTAAGCATCGAGTTGAGAATACCGAGTATCGAGTGACGACAATCGAGTAGCGAGTATTTAACAGTTACCTATTTTCCTAAATGCTCGCTTTATGTATTGTTTTTCTTGAAGGATGGATAAGTATATATGCTTACGTTATGGTGGTATATGGGACGACACAGAAAAATGCTATACTGGAGGCCGTTTGAAGGGTTTGCTAGTTCCAAGTACATTGGAGTATAATGAGCTGGTAAATCTTGTATATGATATCATGCAAGTTAGTTCGACAGAGTTCAAGATTATAATGAGAGTGAAATATAAGATGGATATTGATTCTCCTCCAGTATGCTTAATGGACGATGATGACGTTAAATTTCTCCTCTCAGAGTACGACCGTACTAGACCGCAGGTATTTGTAAGTCTTGAGAAAATTGAAGAAATTCATCGCAGTGCAACATTTGATTACCCAGAGAGATCAGACCAATCCATGTGTGGAGGTAATATAAATGAGCATGATGTTTGTCCATTGGGTGTCTCACTAGAAAACGACAACATTGATGTTAATATAGCGAACATGTTACATCTGAATGTGACAATAGAAGATGTTGGGACATGTGTAAATGAGAATGTGATGATAGAAGAGGAAGATGTTAGGAATGAAAACAGACAACCTCGATTGTTTTAAGGAGTAATCCTTCTGTTGTGAATAAAGAACAACAAACCCAGGTTTTTTTAGGGAGTGGTACTTCTGTCGTGAATGAAGAACAACCAACTCCGATTCTGTCAAATGATTTTGGCTATTTTTTTGGGAGTGTGCCTCGCCAAAATCCGACCAATGTACCATCTAGTAGTAATGCCAGAGCGGGGGACTTGATTATGTAACTATAGTCATCTATAGGGTTGGTGAATACAGTTGAAGAAGGTCAAATTTTCTTCAGCAAGAGTGTTGTGAAGATGAGGTTAGCAATGTTGGCCACTAAGAATAACTTTGAGCTGCGGGTTAAAAAATTGAACAAAAAATTGTATAGTGTTCGGTGTTTACACCAGACTTGTAAGTAGGTTGTTTGAGCAATTAAAATGGACGGATGTGATATTTTCAAGATCACAAAATGCATGTCCAATCATAAATTCTCAATTGAAGTGTTGAATCATGACCACAGGCAAGCCAGCGCATTCGTTATTCACCTAATCAAGGAAAGTTTGGTGTTGATCGGGGGGGACAAACCGCACCATATTATTGAGGATATGCGATAGCAATACGTTGTCAATATTAGTTATGACAAATGTCGTCTTGCATGCATATGGACGAATGTGGTCTTGCATGCATATGTTGTCTTTAAATCAATATATCAAATATTTGATTTTACAATAAACAACTTCCCCTTATTCACCTTGATATTGACTCATGCAAACACTTTCCGAATGAAGGTCACTCTCAGGGTGACACGAAATGTCGCATGAACCTCACGGTGTGAAATCTTTTAGGGACGTGAGAATTAAAACCAAAACATTGTATATTTGATTTTACTGTGAACCCTATTCACCTAGATCTTGATTCATGCAAACACTTTTCGAATGGAGGTCACTCCCAAGGTGACACGAAGCAAAGCATGAATCTCGATGTGAACTCTTAGGGACGCAAGAGCTAAAAATAATATATCATATATGTTATTAATCTCCCACTGAAGCATTTTAACAACATATCATATATGTTATTAAATTCCCACTTGAAGCGTTCTAACAACATATCATATACATTATTAAATTCCCACTGAAGTGTTCTACAAATTGTTGGGGTATATTTATACTTAGGTTTATTCTGGCTAATTAAACAACCTAAGTCTATGTGGTTTATGAAAGTATAACACTTATAAATGGATTTAGCCTATGATGTATAGGTGATAAACCATTTTATTACCTCACACTACTCACACTAAGCGATCGTGTAGCAGAGCTCAGCGATCATGTAGCATTTGGTAGGCAATCGTATAACATTTGGTAGGCGATCGTATATAAGCTGGTAATATTTTGTAAACAATTGTGTAGTTCCGAGTAAGCGGTTGCGGGGTGTTTATGGGCGATCGTCTAGTGTTACTCATCGATCATGTAGAGACTTTACTATTTTAATTTTCCTCTCAAATTAAACACTCTTTCTTTCCTCCTTTACTTTACTCAGCGATCATGTAATGACTTTATTTTTTTTATTTCCTCCCTCTCCCATTTTCATTTCCCTCTCAAATTAAAAACTCTTTTTCTCCTCCTTCACCATCTCACTCACGACCTTCCTTTTCCCCCCATTTTTTTTTTCTTCTTCCATGCGCCCGAGAGCCCTGGCCGTTGTTAGCCTTCATTTTCCCCTTGCCTCCGTTTGCATTGTTGTTATTGAGTTTTTCATTCCGTCGTCTACTCAGCCGCACCAGCCCTCTCCCTCGTCGTCTGTTCAGCTCCCTTGTTGTCTGCTTAGTCGCGCCAGCCGGCTAACTGTGCACGTCGTTCACGAGTCTTCAGCCTTGCCCAGATTCGTAGTCGAACGCCCCCAACCGCTTCCATCATTTCAATCGCGTCCAGATCTGTAGCCGAACGCTTTCGTTGCTTCAGTCCTGCCCAGATCTATAGCCGAACGCCCCCAACCACTTCCGTCGCTTCAGCCCCGCCCAGATCTATAACCAAATGCCCCCAGCCGCTTCAACCCCACCCAGATCTGTAGCCAAACGCCCTCAATCCTTATTTTGGGTAAGGTTTGGTAATTTTGTGGGTTTATATGCATAATCTTGATTATTGTTTGATTTTGGGTTAGTTCTGATAAAAACCCATTATGTTTGGGTCGTAGATTCAGGTTGTAGCGGAGTTTGAAGATTGGAAGCGTGTTGCGGGGTTGCAAGGTTTTGACTTTGGCAAATTTTTTTAACTTTTAGTAACTTGTTATTAAACTTTGGTTTGATGTATATTCAGACTGGACAAATAAATCAGTGTATGAGTGTTCTTGTTCCTCTTTTGCTTTCTTTTTAGAAAAGTTGGTCTAGGCTCGAGTGAAGCATCGATTTAAGCAAACACTTCGGATAAGTGTTTTAGATGTATTTGAATGAATTTGTGATTTGGGTTTTAATGTAGCATCTTCTATAATGATTTGCTTGTTTGAATGTTTGATGATGAGATTGATTTTGAAGTGCTAGAAGGAGTTGAGTTGCTGTCCAATAGGTTTGAGACCAATCTTGGCAAGGTTTTGATAAGTTTGGAGGTTAGTATTAATAGTTTTTTTGTTACCCATTGAAGTACTGGTCTAATAATTGAGTTATTTTCAATTTTTGATGTTCAATTCAAAGATTTCATAGGATTGGACGTTTTGATAGGTATTAAGGCCTTAAAACTCTTTTGGAATTGTACATAGTTGCTGGAATTTGCATTTTGTAACCATTATTATTGAACTTTTCGTAGGTTGGATTACGTTGTTGTATTTTAACACTTATTTATATATTTTGAAATTTGATGTTATCGCCCTTTATTCTATTTTGCAGGTTGACTTGCTTAAACATGGCTTGCTTGACCCTTAGTTCTCGATCTTTAGACTTCAAAGCTCAATGTATAGATTAAATAATGTACTTTGTTGAGAGGTTATTTATTAAATAATTTGTCACTTTTGTGTTTGTTGAAAGTTCAGTTTTGTATACAAAAGCAATAGTTGAGATTTTATTTTGTGCATATACATGTGAAAGAGAAATATTGTTGTAATTTGTGAAGTGTGTTCATAGTTGAACATATGGATTTTTAGTGAATACATTGAGTTGATAGATCTTAAATGTATAATATTTATTTATTTGATGTAATTTTATTGTTGGAATACAAGGCAAAAAATGAGAATATCGATTGGGGCATTTAATTTGAAAACAAAAAGACATATACTTGACACATAAAAAACGTCAAAGAGTATCATACTATACTTGACACTCGAATAAACTTGACATTCCACTAATGTCAAGTGTATTATCTTTCTTGACACAAAAATTGTATCAAGAAACATTTGCCTTGACGTTTTTTCGGAGTCAAGTTATCACACTATACTTGACACTTGAATAGTTGACGCTTTTATAAGTGTCAAGTATAGCCTTTACTTGACATTGGAAAAACGTTAAGTAATCCAGTTTCTGTAGTAGTATACGCTTATAAAACTGGTTAACAACGCTCAATTATTCGGCCATGATCCCTAGGTAGGAGGTGTTCCGTAGACCGTCAACTTAAAAACCTCCAGCCTTAGACAGGATTATAGACCGGTTGAGTTTGTAACCGTGATTTATAAGATAATGACATTTTAACTATTAAAACAAGTGTTTAACCTATGTGAGCTTGCAACTTATCTTTGTTATGAATTTTAATGTCTAATTCAATTTTATAACAACTTATAAAATTAGACATTCTTTGCATCCATAACATTCAACAAAGGTATTCATCATTTAATATAACACTTATATTAAACAAAAGAAGCCATAAACATGCATACTATATATTTTAACAATTTATAACATATATCCAATGCATGTAACATGCTTCCTATGGTGGAATTTTAAATCTACATGGCATACAATATGCACAAACATGTTTTTTTATTTAAATATAACATACATCACATGCATAAATATTTAAACAGCATTGATATGGTTCAATTTTGGCATTCAAAACAAGCAATAATAACTAAATTATTACAAAATAGGTCAAAAGACGCTTCAAAACTATTTTGGACCGCATGAACCAACCCGAACCGAACCCGAATTGCCCGAACTAGACCTCTAGGCCTTCAAAAGATGCTGAACCGGTCCAAGGTTGGTTGACCTAGACCAAAATGGTTGAAAACCGATCAAACCAGACCTCCCACGTGAACTAGCTCACGAACGCACGCGTTGCTAGACTGGGATGAGTAGCATTGCAATGCTCATCCAACGTTGCGACGCTTCGGACTGCATATGAGCAGCGTTGCAATGTTGCCTGGCAGAAGGCACTCCTTCCTGTTTTTGTTGTTGACCTTGCTTACTTCAATCTTCAAATTACAACCTAATTTTGATTTTATTGACTCCAAATAAATTACAGACTCTACAACACATATATAAGCTCATCAATCAAGAGACAATTACAAATTTAACTTAGGAATCAAAGAGAAAATTAATGTCAAAGCTGATTAAAGCACCATATCAGTCCCCAAACATGCAATCATAGAAATTCACCCACCAAACTCAAATTAACGTTAATTGAGTATTTAAATTACGCTCTGATACCAATTGATGGAATGTATAATTGTGTAATAGAAGCAATCAGAATCAATAAGCACTCTAATTATATTTAATATAAGCTCTAAAAGCATGCAAAAACATATTTTACAGAAGAGGGTTTCAAACAACATACCTTTGAAGAATTCCTCCAATTCTAAGCTGCTTTTCACGAAATCTCAATTCTAAATCTACAGCGAATCACCAAGAGATCTTCCCTACTATTCTTAGCCTTGAATTTGAGTGGTGGAACTCAAGATTAGAGTGAATTTGATAAGAATTGAAGTGAGTTTTAAGAGAGGGAAATTATTTTATGTAGAAAACCATTTCCAGTAGCAAAAATCTCTCTCTAGATTTAAGAAATGCAGATAATTTTTGTCTTAAATCTTCATGCAGGCACTCATGGAGACTGCCATTGACATTTTAACTACAGCAAATTAATGGCCTAGATGTTTGAATGGAAAAGATCCACCTCCTACTTCCTCAAAGATTGGATTTCTCCACTAAGAGGTTTTAATTTCTAATTTTTGAATTTTATTTTTAATTAATTAAATTCAAAATTTCAAATTTTAATTTCTCAAATTGAATTAAAATTAAAAATTAATTTGATTTTAATTAATTAAACAATAATTTAATATCAAATATTAAATGAATCAAATACCTCATTTTATACATGAATCCTATTCATGTTATTAATATTTAAATATTATAATCTCTTCAATTTTATTTGATTTCATTAATTATATCGAATATAATTATACAAACCCTAATTTGAAATTGAACAATTTAAATTCAAATCCTAATTTGCAATTTAAACACTTCAAATTGAAACCCTAAATTCAATTTAAACACTTCAAATTGAAATCATTTCAAATTCATTGAATTTTTTAATCCAATGTGTCTATGTTTTACGAGCTAGTAGAGGGACCTTATGGACCTACAAATCATGAGCTCCAACGATTTGAGATTAATTAGCTAAAACTCTTTAGACCGAATTAATCAATACTTGTTAACTACCAAGTCACACCACTATAGCTCGATAGTTGCACTCTCCTCACTATAAATATATTTATGTCCACTTGATTTAACCATAATCAGTAAATTGACCATTCACAGGTTGTTCGTAATAATGGCTGGGTAAATATGTTGTGTTACCCCAAAATTACATCTTGCTCCTTAAGTTCCACTGTTCCTCTAATGAACAATTGGTTTATGATCCAATCACTAAACCAGATCCCTCTCGGGACAATGAGAGAGTGGAACCCCTTGTTCAGGAACTAGATTCAGCACTTAAGAGAACAACCTTCCTCCTATCCATAAATCGGATAGGCGTGAATTTCATCTTGCACCCTATGTCCCCAACTATCTACTCGATCTTACCCCTGAAATGGGAGGCTTATTGAGCCAGCACTGTTGAACCAACCATCACCTATGAAAATCTAAAGATAATCTCAAATAAACAGGAGTTCATAGTTAGCTTAGGATTAATATCGAGTTACCTAGGTTATCGAAGCGAAATAGTCAGTCTTAAACAGTAAACAGTGTTATAAAATAAGAATGGCTTATTTCTTGGCCCAATCTTATGCAAACTCATTGCATAGGATGCCCCCACTCCTCATGTCAATACATGAATGAATCAGGATCACTTCGTTTGTAGCACTTTACAACAAATTATAATAACTATAGAATGGGCCGCATCCGATAATGTTACCAAAATAAGGCACACAACCTTATTCGTATCCTATAGACTGTTTTGGCTATTTACTCGAACTTGATTCATCTTTATGTCTCCACATAAAATTCAAGTATTCGCATAATAGTCATGGATCTTAGTTTATTAGATTTAGTCTTTACAAGTGTAATTTACAAATTCAATAACAACTTTATTGAATAAATGTTGAATGACATTTTTATTGATAATAGAAAATGTTTAACTTTACAAATTGCGAGTTTTAGAACATTCAACCCAACAACACGATACTTGACAATACTCGATAAACATTGACTATCTAAATGATTGATTTACATGTACTATATACTCGGTGTATGTTACACGATACTCGACAATACTCGATAAACATTGACTATATATATGGTTGATTTACATGTACTATATACTCGGTTATATTGTCTCAGATTTACAAATAATGTCAAAATTTACATAGATGGTATAGATTTACAAATAGTGGCAAAATTTACATGGAAAACCCCAATAAAAAAATCGATCTGCCCACAACTCGACATCATACTATATACAATTCGGATTCGGTTTGATTTACAAATAATGTCAAAATATTGTGTTAGATTTACAAATAATGTCAAAATTCACATAGATGGTATAAAAATTCATATAAATAATGTCAAAATAATGTCAAAATTTACATAGAAAAATTGATCTGCCCTAATAAAAAAAGTGATCTGCCCATAACTCGGCACCAACTGCAACCTGAAATCATGCATCTTATCCTATCATAAGCTCTCTATACTCGTCCCGGTCACCAAGGACTCAAAGTACTTGAGACTGAATATCCCACAGTCAGGTGTATGCCCTTGTAGTGCGCCTGTATTGATACGGCTCAGCTTCCAAAGACTGGGTGTAAGGCTGGGTTTTGCATCATATAGGCTGCAAAATTGTGCCAGTGAAGGGAAAGTAAAGCATAGAGGCACCAAGAATTTTAGTAGATCCTTCGTTGTGATGTACTTCGGTAGTGAGTCATACAAAAGGATGCATCCGATATTCATGTCCACGACCAACATAAACAAATGTTACTTGTAGTTGACTGGGCTATAGATGTAATCAACATCTGCCCATCCGAGCTAATGTTCAGGTATCAATCCAAGCACGTAACCGATATACTGTGCTCATTCTTCCATACTTTAGCAGCTTCTTCCATCGTTTTCCCATGTATGGCCTCGAACAAGCTATCTGGACCTTAGAGGTTCAATTGACTCTGCAAAATAGATAACAATAGATTCAAGTGTATATCAATAATGAAAAATTGTACATTAAAATTTAAACAATCTATAATATATACCAATATGCCATGTGGCAATGTCGTGAACCGATGAGCACATATCTCTAACCGGCTAATAAACTTCTGACGGAGAAACATGAATAAAGAGTTGAGAACCTGTAATTTGCAAGTTAAGTCAAAGAATGTGAATAGTAATTAACAAGCATATAAATGTAATAAAGGATGGTAATTTACGTCGTTCTCAACCTAATTACTATCACGTGTCAACTCCCGGAACAACCCCATCGTGCAATTTATCTTAAATAGGACTTCATTCCTTGGCTAGTGAGGACCCATGTCCACGCTATTCAACCAGACCAAGAACTCATTCATCAAGTCCTCTAGAATAGCGTGTGTCGGGTCGTAGGGGATGATGTCAATCAGATATTCACCGAGCTGAATGAATTTCTATTTTTTTCCAGTCGCTCTTACCGTGTCAATTGGAAAGGTGTATGGTTGTGTTGGCTTCCTCTTCCTACTTGTTTTTCTTTGTTTCCCCTCACAGTTCAGAAGCTCTGTTGAAGGTGGAGGAATGGGGTTCTGGATCTCAGTGGCTGATGGAGGAATAGATTCACATGACTCAGTGGAAGGTGGAGGAATGGGGTCACTGGTCTTGGTGGTGGGTGGAAGAATAAGGTCCTAGAACTCTGGGTCACGAGATCAATGGCTGATGAAGGGGTTAGGTCATGGGTCTCGATGGAATGTGGAGGAATGAGGTCAATAGTCTCGATGGACTCCATGCGAAAACCCTATATAATTTACGAAGCATGTTAGGTCAAACACAACATGATATAGATTTATATTAGAATAAGTTTAAGATGATATTAGGTATCTAACACAATGACCGCAGTAGGCTGGTGATTGTTTGTACGTTGGCCTGAAGGACACACAAGTCAGACTTCACATCTTTCAAGTATGATTGTACATTGTCCAATTTATGTTCCATCATAACCACTCTCTGATCTATGTCACGGAGCAATGTGTGAATGCCCATACCCCTCATGGGCTCAGAATGCGCTGTATTTAACTGAGGTGACCCTCGCTCCTTAATTGGGGGCATATGCTCATCAGTAGGGAGCTCGTGAAACTCACTATGAAGAGGGTAAATCTCACACTTGTCGGTAGGGAGCTCGTGAGACCGATGCTCATTGAGTTCTGGCTCGTGGGCTTGATGCTCGTGACTTTCGTAGTCATTAGAGTGACTACGAGCATCCTCATCATAGGTGATCTATGTGTCTCTAAGGAGGTCACTTGGCATCAATGCACTCGTATACGGGTCGTTCATCGATCCTAGTGTCCCTATACCACCTATCCCTATCGGACAAGATCAATGGTGTGGGTGTGATCCTTGTCTATACAAAAAAACGAACAATTTGTTAGTTATATGTGACATTCACCTTAAATCCAAGTAAATTGTGATGTAATACACTAACCTCGATGGACTCAAACATATCTCGCACTATTGTTTTGGTTGGGAGTGAGTACGTACACTCCCACCTCGGGAATTGAGGTACGACATGCCCATTGAGTCAGGTTGCAACTTTTCCGACAACCATTGAAATGATCTCGTATGCCCACACCTTCCACAATTCATAAACGATTATAAGATAAGCATAAGTGGTAACTGACATTGGCGTTACAATTAGTAGATCTCCTATGGCCAATGAATAAATATTACCTAAAAAGCATGACGAAATCCCCGTTATGTTGTACTTGACAATGTAGTTTTTATTGATTTTGGACCTTTTTTTGTAGTTCTCAGACTTGCCACTCAATCCTCTATGTAGTCCAAGTAACGTCCTCTCCCACAACACATTTCCCCAATCCATGGAGTTAAAGTAATCTAAATCCTCCATGTCAATTAATAAGGTCTTGTCGACATTGGCCTTCATCTTCTCCCTTCCCATCATAACCAATTCAGTGTAGTAGACCAATGTCATCTTCACAACATCCATATCATTCTCAAACTTCATCTCTTTGTACATTGTCTCTAAGGTACCAATATGGACGTGCCCTGTGAAATCATTCTTCAAGTACTTATTACGTAGAGATTCAGTTTCTTCAGCCCTCCTCATAACTATTCGATTAGGTGACCACCACAATCCCGTCACCAATAGGAAGTCTTCTTTGGTGAATGTTACAATTGTAACATTCAAATTGAATGTCATTGAGCCCTTCCTATGGTCTTCAACCTCCCTCAATAGAATGTAATGGACCAATGGACTATTGAAGATAATGTTCATGTCCACAAATCACCCAAATACAGTCTTCCTGAAGAGGGCAAGCTGAGTGGGAGTAAGGAATCTTGAATTTTCTAGCCATACTATACAGAACAACAAAAAAAAAAGAAATAAATAAGAATTCTGTTCAATACTCGATATATGATGCACGTTCCTCGATGCATGATATAAGATACTCGATTTCTCATATCCGATACATGCTACATGGTGTCCCTTACTCGCTACATTACAAGTGACTAGATGGTCGATTGTTGAGCATTCGGTTTGATTTTCCACCTTCATGCATTATCCAACTCAAACCCTAAACTCCAAACGGTCTGAAATAACAAAAATATGAAAATTGAAACGAAACAAACTTGAAGTCCAGCCAAACATGCAAGATATGAAAACAAAAATGAAAATCGTGTCGGTCGAGCATCAAGTAACATGGAAGCGTATATCAAGGAACATGATGCAGAGATAGTCAAGTTTTGAGTGAATAGTGCCAAAATACAAAAAAGAAGAAGAATGTTACCTGATGATAGTCGAGTTTCGAGTTAATGGTGCCAAACTACAAACAAGGAGAAGAATGTTACCTGAACTAGAGATAATGGAGTTTCGAGTGTAGAGGTGTTGTCGTCGAAGAATATACAATCGGACGAACAAAAAGAATAGTCTGAGCTCGTGGGAAGTGGTGAAATAATGGACTTCAAATGCCTTCAAACAGGTTATGAATTCAAAATAATCGAGTATAAATTAATCGAGCATCGAGTATGACGTTGATATGATCAAGTATACACGTGTCAATTGCAACCATATCAAGTGACCATGAAGCTGGTATCGAGTGACCTTCAAACAGGTTATGAATTCAAAATAATCGAGTATAAAGTAATCGAGCGTCGAGTATGACGTGGATATGATCAAGTATACACGTGACGATTGCAACCGTATCGAGTGACCATGAAGTTTGGTATTGAATGACCGTGCATCGAAGAACATGTAACAAGCCATCGAGGATTGAGTAAATTCGTATTGGCAAGCGCAAGAGGTGCATCTCAGGGACGAATTAGTAAAATCACATATTTATGATGTAAGCAGAAGACCACTTTCCATTTCTCATTTGGGCCTTTCAAATGAGACCATCTGTACAAAAAAACCCTAACTTACTAATTTTTCAAACGCATTTAATGGTGTTGGTGTTCTTAGTCGTAACCACAAGCCTTAGAAACGAGCTTTTTTTTTCTCTCTCTCTCTAGTTTTAGTTGAACGACATTTGGAGGTGGGGACATATTGACATATCGACATATCGACAAATATTCTTGCTTCCGTCCAACTAAATCAAATTGGTTGAATTAGTTTTCACTTGTTCCCCTACATGCTTCAGTCATAAGCTATGAGAATAGAAAACGGTTTAAGGGTAACATTAGACTTGGTATAATTTTCATATAAAGATACTCAATTCTCACAGTATGAATGTTATCTCTTACCGTCTATGGGTATTATCAATATACTTATATGGTGATACTCTAAAGTTTGGCTGTCACTAAAGCAGCCTCAAAATCTGGTCTATGAATTATGTACATGGAGAAGGATCTTGATGTGAAACTCAACTGGTTGTGGCCACGCCCATAGCTTTCCTGCAGTGAGAGTTAGACATCGAAATATATGAGACCTTTTGAATATGTACACAAATATTAAGAGTAGTTGAAGACACTGGTTGCTAATGATTCATAGCCTGTTGCAAACAAATGGTTCAGTCAAGAACTTAGAACTCTCAGTAAATTTCAAAGTTGCTCTCTATTTCGAGTCTGGACTTATCAAAAGGATTGAACCATCAAAGTACTTATTTCATGGCAATCCTTTGGTGAAGAAGCATTTATGGTTCTTGAACTTTCATTGAAGAGTTTCTTAAACTTCTGTTATCCAAATTTAAAACAATTTGATCATTGCCATGAAAAATCTCATCAAAATTAAGCGTCAGTTTTTATTATGGATAATTTAGTTTTTTTAGTTTCTAAGAACATCCAATCTCTAATCAGTTACTCAATCTACATATGCAAGGAGGTATTAAAAAAAATCTACATATCCAAGGAATTCCAATAAATCTTAATATTATTGTTCACGATAGAGATTTAATGGTTACAAACTTTAAAGTTGCTACATATTAAAGTTTAGGAACTAAATAGTTACAAATTTGAAAGCACGAAGACTAGATTATTACAAACTTAAACCTTTCAAATCTCAAGTTAGTGTTTACCTGATCAAGTTTACTGGAAAAAGGGTCTGTTCTTTAGGATTCTTTCGGTCCACTAGTTTTTGAAGGACCAGCTCTTTCCACCATGACATCATACAGTTGCTTCCCATTCTGATCATTAAAGAAAATTGCAGTTTGCTAACAAAACTTCCCACCAGTCAAATTCTTCTAGTGAAGATAACAAGGTATCATTAGGAAAACCTCATTTGCATCAATTAGAACTTACAAATATTACTGGGAAGAAGTGCACTTGGCCTTCTGGCTTTGTTTGAGTTTCTTTGAAGTACACCAGAATGGGAAAATTTGGCCACCATAACTCCCAGTTCACGAAAGTGGAATATCTGCAGTAATTAGTAAATAACATGGATTCAATTCACTTTATATATGCAGTTCATTCGGGTGCGTAAAGCTACCTACTTCCAACGATTCTTTCCACCCACAAAGGCATTTTCACCAGAGTCTTCAAGCTGATCGCCTATTTTTACCTCCTAAATCACATAACATAAGACTGATCTTGTCATTCTTGAATCTAGATAACTTTTGCAGAGACATGGGTCTCAAGAGAATCAAAAAGAAATTTAAACTCCTTCACCAATGCAAAGAAAAACGAAAAATATCTCCACTTTTCCAGATTCCATATTGGATATGACGATAAACAAATATTTTCCGAATTTCAGCAGACATACCAATGCCTCATTGTCAAAGACAAATCTTACTCGAGTAGCCTGGAAGAAGGAAGAAAAACCATCAACTGATACTTAGAAAAACATACATGCATTTTCAATACCTTATTAAGAAATTTGAAGGCATCTTCTGAATATATATTAAGATCTTAGGAGTGAAACTTTCTTTCTTGAAGGTCTATTCTTTTTTATTATTACCTGGACCAGTAGCAGTAGCCCAAGAAGACCAATAGGTACAGCTGGTAGCAAATTATCAGTATAAGCTAACCCGCCAGCAGCACCTGTTACAATTATGATGTACTTAAAAGATGAAGTGGAAGGGTAAACTGCTAAGAAAGATAATGGTCTGCATTAATTTGTTAGAGATGTAAACACAGTTCTACGTAAAATCTTAGTAAAAAAGAAAGGACAAATCCTCAATGATACAAGGTATTTCATGTAGAATCCAGAGATAAAGCAATGTGCTCGGCTAAAGTGGACTACATTAGATGATTATGAAAATACAAAATGCATTATTCTCCAAGCATAGCTTAGTCAGAGGAGTGACTTTGACACTAGAGAACCTTGCTTTCTAACATGCCAAATGATATTCACAATGTACTTTGGAGAAAGTAGAAAGTGCAATTATATGTATGTTTTATCACTGTCACCTTTTTTTACCTGGATTTTACACGACATTTGAGAACTAACCCCAAAACCCGTCAATTTTCAACAGCAGTTTTTATCCTCAAAATGTCTGGACTTCTAAAGTGTGCAAATCAAGACTTAGCAGGCAAAGAGTTCTTTAGTACCCACCAAGTAAAATTATTGGAATTCTGTAATCTGGATCAGGAATTACAGTCTCTCGGCCCTTGACCCTCCTTCCAAGCTATGAAACACAAAAGTTAGTTTCTTTTTTTCTTTTCACTATAAAGAAATAAATAATAAAAAACTGTAGAGATAAACATAGACCTACAATGAAGTGAATACAAGATAAAAGTTTTTATTCAAAAACATTGGAAGTGAAGGAATTACAACAAAATAAGTCCGCTGGCAGAATAAAAAAAAAAAGAAAGAAAGAAAAAGAATTAAAACAAAATATTTGAAAGTTTAGGTACCAAAACGAAATTAATACAAAGGTTAAAGTAATCCAAACATTTTTTAAAGACTTTTTTTAGTATGAGGTGAAGATTTTACTTCAATCTGACGAGAAGGTGCAGATGTTTTAACCACAGAGTTCGGTCGTGTTGTAAATAAGCATCAAAGTTCCAACTAAAGGTTTAAGCAAACAAAATAGATCTGATGTTTTAAGAATCATAAAACCGTCTAAAAAAAGTTCTGCATTTTATAAAAGCAATGTTGGAAGAAGACATGTGGATAAATGCAACGCCAAAAAGACAAAAGGAATAAATTCATCAGACATTGAAAGTAAATGAAGAAAGGTGAGGAAGAAAACCACTGAGGCCACGACAGAGAAGCTACGACCGCTACATTTTATGTTTCTTCTCAGAAAATTTTTATCAAACACTATATGGGCACCATAGAATGAGCTTCTCAAATTCCTCAGAGAACCATCCACTTCTTTATCTGATCAAACACACAATTAATTCTTCTTCAGCAATTTTTTTCCCACAAAAATCAAACCCATTTCTGAGAAATTGAAATTGAGACTAAGGAACCAAGTATCAGAATTTGTAAAGGCAAAAAGAAATGACGTCTCCCTTGAATTGAAGAAAAGGGTAAAATCCTGAAGAAACAGGGCATATATTACACAAGAGTTCTTATCTTAAGGACCTAGAAACTAAGAAACTCACTTGGGCAAGAGAAAAATCGAGAAGAAGAGAAGAGAGTGCAACCCATGATCCTGAATTCGCTTCTGTTGTCTAAAAACAAATCAAAATTGCTGCTTTTTTATGAGGACGAGAAATGAGTGGAAGTGAAAGTGTTGCCTCATGCAGAAGACTGAATTTACACAAATACCCCTGAGTCCTCACAAAAATGAGCAATTTATTTAAATGCCCTTGTAAAAAAATTTGAAACATTTGTGATGAAAATGTATGATTGATGAGTAAATTCGTGGTCTTTTGGTGCTCTCTCCTATAAGTTTGCAAACTCATTAGTTTCCATTAATTGCTGTAAATAATCTCTTTTTTTTCCCACAAATTACTTATTTTAACAAAAAAATCTAAGTATGACACCCAATTAAACTCCACCGATGCACAAATCAACTATTGAACAAACGCACACAAGATAAAAGTGTAGTAAAATATATTAATTATAATATCTATTTAAGTTTAGAGTAAAATTAAGACACTATCAAAGTTTAAGATCTATTTTCATTAGATTAAAATTTTAGGATTATCAAATTTGGTTAAAAACACACTTTGGTTTCTAAACTTTTATAAAAGTAATAATTTAGTTCGTGTATTTTTAAATTTGTAACAATTTAGTTTTTGAATTTTAATGTGATAATATAGTTCTTGTACTTTATAATTTGTAGCAATTTAGTCTTTACTGTGAAATATATTATTAAGATTTAATGAAATTTCTTACACACATTGATTGATAAATTGTTCAAAAATTATTTTTTTATAAACTATAAAGGCTAAAATCGTTACGTAATAAAAGTTGACACTTAAATTTGAAGAGGTTTTTTATATTAGGGCTAAATTCTTATAAATTTTAAAATATATAAACTAAATTATTATTTATTAAAGTTTAGATACTAAATTATTAAATTGTTTAAAAATATTTAAACTAAATTATTAAATTGTTTAAAAATATTTAAACTAAATTATTACTCTTTAGAGTTCATAGACTAGATTACTTCTATAAATGTATTACTCTCTAGAGTTCAAAGAGAAGATTACTTTTATAAATGTTTAGGGACGAAAATGCATTTTTAAATGTTTAGGGACGAAAATGCATTTTTTTTTAGGATAAGAAATGATTTTTTTTTTTCCTTTACCAATCTAGCTTTTTGAAGGAAAAAATATCGACAGGGGTAATTTGGTAATTAAGTGGAGGGGATGATGGGCCTTATCTGGTTAAATTTGCTTCATTTCCCACCAACTAAATCACAGACAATACCATCATCAACACACTGCAGAAGCAGAACGTTAAAGCTCATCGGAAAACTTCTGAATTTCTCTCCTCAAGAACAAATTCGAACTCCAAAGCCCCATTTAAATGGCTTTCTCTACATGTTCTTCCACACCCATTTGCTCCTTTAATCACTCAAGCAAGCCCAACTCTGGTATTTTCTTCTTCAAATCAGCTCTTTATGAACTTTTCTCTGCAAAAGTTGTCTGGTTTTGTTTCTGTTGATTTCCCTTTCAAAATGTGTTTATAGTCCTTCCCTTTCGCATTTTGCAGGGGTTCTTCTTGGAAATTCAGTGCCTCAGAAGGCTTTTAGGATAAATAAAGCTTTTCAAAGAACAAACCCCATTAGGCTTTTGTCTTTTGAGGTCAAGGTATGGTTGTCTCTCTTGGCATTTCTTTCCTATTTTCCTTCTTTCAAATGAAATGAACTTGTTTGGTTATGTCTGTTTTGTGGATAAGTTGTTGGAAATTCAGCGGATTGTGGAACTGGAAACTATGGAATAGTCTTTAATTCTCTACCGTTTGTCTTTGGCTAAGGGTTTTGTTAAGAAATTGACAAATAAAAATGGACAGTAAACTTAAAGCAATAGAGAATTAGTACATGGTTTGCCAACAGTGTGTTAACTACATTCATGAGTAGAGTGAGAGAGCAATTTTATTAGAAAGAATAATTTAATTTACCGATATGCTTCTAGGGTTAGAGACTCTCGTACTTGGTCGAAGCGCTAAATAATAGATTCAAGACATTCCAATAGATTTAATAGGAACATCTTAATGTATGAGTGGAAATGTTTGTTTGAATAACCATTAGCTAGGTAGATGAATATTAATTGAGTTGAAATACATGGATGTAAGATGAAACTGACCAAATCAAGTTGGTTTTGATGGTTAGAACTTCGAAGTATAATGGTTGGTTGGTTTGATTTCTTAAGAAAATTGGTCTTGATGTCAGTTTTGGCTTAAAACAAATCCAATTCAACCTGATTACACCTTTTTTTAATATATATATAAGAAACCAAGCTTTCATCGAGAAAAATGAAATAATATACAAAGTAATACGAAAAAAGCAAGCCCACAAGAGTAGAAGACCCAAAGACTAGACTCCAATCCAACAAAATCAAACTAAAATCATAGTTACAAAAAGACCTCGTTACTTGATCCCTATTTAACTCACTATTGAACTGCATGAAGAAGAAGAACACAATTTAGTCTTCTTTTTCAGTTTCTCAGAATGTGTTTTATTCTTGCTTTGACAGGCTTCAGATGGTGCAGATAGTAACCAAACCACAAAATACAAAAGCATTGTTTGCACTGACTGCGATGGAAATGGTATGTGTCATCTCCATAGAAAATAGGGACCTCCTTCTTTATTCCTTCAGTTAATATGTGTTTCTTCTGTTTCAAATTCCCAACTTTCTCTCAAACTTTTGAATGGTAACAAAATATACGTTAATAACTCTTAAAAAGGATGAGGTAACTGAATGAAAGTTCTCTCTTATCAAAAAATGAAAAAAAGGTTGGTAAAATGAACCATTAGTTTGACTATGTTCTTTTGGTTATTATGAAAAGGCTGGTAGAACTTGATTTTATACAGTTGCAGGCACATTTGATCAAACTTAGAAGAAAGCAAATATGGTTGGAAATAGATAAACAGAAGATCAGTTGATAGATTTTGAGAGAGAAAGAAATAGTGTAACCTTTGGTCTTAATTCATTCAATATTTTAGAGAAGATATACATCATATGTTCTCAAATGGAGGGAATAAGAGCCAACATGAGCATAGCTCAAACGGTATGAGGTTCAATTCCCGACACCCCACATGTTGTAAGAAAAAAAATGAAGAAATAAGAATAACAATGTAAAGATTTTGTAAGCTCAATGTTGGGGAGCAATAATATATCTTCTAAATTTAATCAGCCCATTCCAACACAATATATTATCCAAATCCCATATCAAATATTAGTTCCAAGTATTGAATAAGAAACAATTGGAACTCAACTTAAAAGAAAAGATAAACCAACCTAAAACTCCTAAGCAATAAGAAGATGGTAAAATCAAGATAACGGAGGAGAAATTAACACCGAATTTATATCGGTTCACCCCATGTGGCTACATCTAGCTCTCTGCTACCGAGGCAATTTTCACTTTAATTTCTAGGAGAAAAAGTACAAGAGTTTACAATTACTCGATAATGATTTATCTTCTCATGAATCACTCTACAAAAGCTCACAAAACTCTTAAATGGAGGTTCAAACATTGCTGCAGGCCCGAATAAAAATGCCTCTCTTTTGTTTTCTTTTCGATCTGAAAATTACACACAGCCCCACTTGAACAAAGTTGAGAGATTGAACAAGCATTGAGACTGAGTTAACATATAATTTTTTCTTCTCAATTTTTAGGTGCTGTCCTATGTTCTCAGTGTAAAGGAACAGGAGTTAATTCAGTGGATCACTTCAATGGACAGTTTAAAGCTGGTAGCTTATGCTGGTTGTGCAGGTACTGATGAACAAACTCTCCTTGATCTTAATGTTGTTTTGTCTGTCTTATTACTTGGCTTCATTCTAGAGGTTTGAATTATAAAGACATGTAAACCAAAATGGTTTAGATAATTTACAACTTGCAAGTACTAGGATGGAAAATAGTGAGTGGTCAAGCTTTCATCTAATTCTTCCAAATATAAGTTGCACAATTTGTAAGTTTTATTGTAAGGAGGTGTTTGGCTCACAAACCAAGCAACCGTATGTGGGCTTAAAGTTTCACTCTGATGGTCCTAACGGGTCATCTACTTAACTAGAACGTTCCCTAACAGTGTATAAACCATTGCATTTACAATTAGTTCAATAATACATGGGTAAGACTCGAAACTCTAACCTCTCGATCGTGATATATGCCTTGATTAGTTGAGTTATGCTGGAGTTGACACAAACCATTGCATCTATTATCAACGAGTTCAGTCTAATTCCAAAGAACCTATTTAGAGTTCTCATTGCATTTGTTGAAATAAGGCTATTTCAATCACAACCATTGTTCCTTTCGAGATATCTGATAGATTTTCTTGAAATAATTAATGATATAGAGTAGATTATAATCTTATTAATGATTAAATTTGAGGTTCTGAACTAGTTAATGTCTTTAACAATGCAGAGGCAAAAGGGATATCCTTTGTGGGGGCTGTAATGGAGCTGGTTTTGTGGGTGGATTTATGAGTACAGCTGACAGTTAGTACTTTGTACTGCAAAGTATGAATTTTCTTTCACCTGCATCAGAAATTGGAGTATTTTAAGTCAATTAATGACCTATCTGAGATGAAAAAACGTATTAATTTGAGTAATTTTGTATAATGGTTCACATAATTCCCAAGTTTGTAATTGAAAATTATGAATGCTTTTCTGCTTTGGTTGCATTCCCCCGAAGATTTGAGATTTTTGAGATGTAATATATGACCAGTATATGATTTTAGGTTTCTCAATTATAAAAAAAATTGTCCCAAGAAAAGTCTTCTTTTTTAAAATTTTATTTTAATGTTTAATAGCATATTGAGATGATTAGTAAAATACAAACGATTAAATTTAATACTATACGTCAAAGCTAAAGATATTCATAGAAGTTGGGAATTAGGTTTTCACGTGTCATCTATTTAGTTGTTAAGTTCATGGGGAGACTAATAAATGACTATTTTCAAATATAGAAAAATGAATCAAAATATTTACAAATATAGTAAAATTTTACTATCTTTCTACAACAAATCAGGATAGACTTTATTTGTATCTATTCGTGTCATTACATATAAGAGATATCTTGTTATTATTTGTAAATATTTTCAGCAGTTTTGTTATTTAAAATAATTTCTTCCTAATAAAAGAAAATTAATATTATCAATTCAATCCAAATAAATTAAACAATATCTATATATAACAAATGGAGAACTAACATATGGATCATATTTCTAACCTCTATCTCTAGACCGAAAGGAACGTCTCTTTAGCAAAACTAGTATAGCCAAGACGGTTAATTACATTTTTAAAAAACTTGATATTTGAATCTTCACACCTACATAGTTGGACTCATGGTGTTAATTTTTTTTTTCTTTTTTGTCTATGTAAGATGTTTTCATCGATATTTTCACATATCTACGAGTTTGACATCAACAAATGAGTGAATTGACACTTCTATTCTATCGTAAAAAATCTATGTAAGATTAAAAAAAGAAAGAAGTAACGAGATATAACTAATGTGGATTTACAATATAAGTAATAAACATTTTAACTTGTTTATAGAGTGTAAAATGTACTTTTTTTAATTTTGTTTTTATAATTTTTTTAAAAATATTTATCGATATCAACATTTTATCAGTATTTCCATTAAAATTTTCTTCCATATAAATATATTTAAAATATTGGTTGGACTAAATAGAAATGCTTTAAAAACTTAAAAAGAAAAAGGTTAAATTATAACAAATACCCTTAAACTTCCTTTATTTAAAAAATCTATATCTATACTATATTAAATAGAGACATATGCAAGAATCTTTATCTTCCTATATTGCCCTTCCATTTTAAACAAATTCTCATTATACCCTCCTATCTCTTAGGTTAGTTACTACTTATTATACCCTTATTAGTTATTACTATCGTTGAATCTATTTACTCCACCCTTTCATGTGATTGTTTGTCACGATTGTGTTTCATCAATCCTTCTTGGTAACCCACCTGATTTCTCCATATTTACAACATGTTCCAAATTTTTCCTTCAAATCTCTATAAAGGAATCGTAACGATGTTGAAGCATGACATTGACCTTCTTTTTGTATTGTCTACACTTCTGGTAATTTGTCTTTTTATGATTTCAAATTGAATAGTTTGTGAAAATCTCTAATCTAAATCCAAACCAAATTCAATGTCTTTGTTTTTCTATGTAGAGGTTAATTTTCAAATTTATATCCATATTATTATTGTATACATAGTTATTTCTACTAGCATTATAAATTCTTCTCATTCTTAATTCTAAATCCATCATTGTAGATGTTATAGTTCAATCTACCATTGTAAATTTAGTCTATCTTTTTTGTTATTTTTTTAAAATTAGTAAGTTTAAAATTTCAAAATTATTTCCCTATTATTATCGTATACATAGTTCTTTCTATGAACATTATAGTTTCTTCCCACTCTCAATATGAAATCCATCATTGTAGATGTTTTGGTTCAGTTCACCATTATACATTATATTTAATCATACCTTTTGTTGATTTTTTAAAACTTAGTAAGTTCAAATTTTCAAATTTTATTTGATCGATTTTTTAAACTTAATGTTTGATTTATTTGCTCCAATTAAATTGGTCATTTTCATTAACATACATAAAATTATTTATTTATTGTTAAAGAAATATTAAACTCCTTATTTTTTTCATTTACATGTTAAAAACAAAAGGATGTTTTATATTTTAAGAAAAAATAAATTGAAATATTTAAAATATGAAGGTAGTTTTTTCCTCCGATCCTTGTTTTTGGTGTTGTTGTTTATATATATATATTTTTTTTTTCTTTTGACAATTTTTAACTTAGTGGCTACTTAAAAAAGATTCATTAAAATCATGTATCAATAAACTCAAAAAGTAAATTTGATTAACAATACAGACTTTGATTTGTTTTATCAATTCTTTCTAAGTTAAACAATAATTGGAGAAGATTTAGTTATTATATATATATTTTTTAAAAAAAATTATGATTTGGGATCCTGATGATAAGAAAACAACTATCAATTTCACTTATTATAAATTTTGTTTACGATAGGATTTTCCTTCGATACAAAAATTGAGATATATACTGCTTATGAATTTTTTTTTTCTTCCTTATTTTCCTTCCAAAAAGCAACCCTCAAATAACTATCCCATAATTAAAGTAATATTTTATGGTATTATGTTACTTTCATATAAATTATATTTCACAAATTTTATTCTAATCCAACTATATCGTTATGTATTTCAATTTGATTTATCGATCTCTTTTTGTATCTTTATTTACTATAATATTTTTATATATCTATTTATTATATTTAAATGTTAAAAGCTCTTGAAGTTTTATAATTTAGAATAAATAAATTAAAAATGAAGGTACTTCTATTTTTCTAAATAAACATTTTAGTCTAATCATAGTTTTTTATTTTGTTTTTTTTTTCTTTTCAAATATTCATATCTTAGTCGCATACTAAAAAAATCATCAAAATCAGATATCAACAACAAAAATAAATAAATAAATCCAAGTAACACTTAAAAAAAATCCTTAAAAACATGAGAAGATTTAGTTATTATAATTTTCCTCAAAAATTGATTTGATAGGTTGGATCCTAATATAATAGAAAAACAACATTCAATTTTGTTTACAAAAGATTTTTCTTTATTCAATGTCAAAATTATTAAATATATATATATTTTTTTCTAAATGAAGGTATATAATCCTTATGAAATATATTTTTTTCTTTTTTTTTTTTTTTCCAAAAAGCAACCATCAAAGAACTACCCTTACCCCATAATAAAAGTAATTTATATTCTTATGTCACTCTTTACCAATTTACTTCACAAATTTTATTCCAAGTATATAATTTTGTATATTAATTTGATTCATCCATCTATTTTTATATATTTATTTATTATAAATTAACTTGAAATAAGAAATATATAGTTATGATTTTTTAAAACTTTATTTACTAATTAAATACAATGAATATTCAATAAAATTTAAATTATTTTTTAAAACTTTACGTTATATTTTTTTTTTCAACTAATACATTTTAAAAGTTGCAATATTATCTCGAACTTTCATAAATGTTCAAAACTACCATTGGAATAAAAATCCTTTAGAATTTCGAACAAAAATCGAGACTTGAAACTGTGTGATGACGACCTAAAACGATGAGTTTGATCTATATTTTATATTTAAATCACTACCACACCATTTAATATCTCAATTTTCGTCCAACATTCTAATTTTTTTTATTCTAATGATACTTTTGGAATATTTATAAAAGTTAAAAACGATATAATTATTTTTAAAAATATATGATATTTTTTAAACAAATGACAAAGTCATGACCTATGAAGCACAGATATGGCTACACGATACGGATACGATCGGATAAGGCGATTCGCTAATTTCTAAAAAATTAAGATACAGATACGTCTAAGGATGCGTCATTTTTTTTATATGTATATTTTAAATATATATATTTCTAAAAAAATAAGGATACTGATATACATTTTTTTCCTTAAAAAAAATATAGGATATAGATAAATTTAGCATATAAGTTCATAACAATAGATAGAATACAAACACTGAAATACAATACAAAAAAGCAACATCTAAGATATTGAAGTACAATAGTTAATAAAATGCAATATAAAATGAAGATAAACGAAGAACTTATTGTTGAAGATATTTAAATAGTTTATATTTTGGTGGATTTTGTGGAAACTCAAATGTAAAGATGGAGATTAGATGATTCTAGTCTAGCGAGTTTTTTAAATAGGATGCCTAATTTTGGATTGAGAAAGATTAGATCAGTTACTTGTCTTTTTCTTAAAAAAAAAGTACAAAGATATGTCAAATCGCGTGTTAGATACATATGTAAAAAATATTTAGAAGTATAGATACGTCAACCCTCACAAGGTCACGGCCAAACAGATCCGACTACGATTACAAGTTGACCAAAATACCCTCAGTTCACCAGTATGTGTTGATACCGTTGCCGTCATCGAGGACATAACAGTAATTGCACAACTCTCCTCACCGTCTTCCTTATTCGCCGCCCCGCCGTGAGTTCCAGTATCAGCTTCCCTTTCTCCACGCAAGGTACTCTCTTTCTCCATCTTTCTCCATCTTTCTTTCTTCTTCTATTTCCAATCTTCTTTCTTCCTCCAGACGTGTTCGATTTAGTGAGATTCACCGTCTCTTTTCCCTTTCTATTGATTCGATCTAAATTGCTAGTACTAATTGGCGGATATTTTCAGAAACGGACGTATTTCAACAATCAGAACCTTGGAGAGGAAGATTTTGACACTGTGGGTTGTCAATATCCGTAAGTTTCGTCTCCATTTTTGAAGTCATTTAACTTCTCCCAATTCCCATTTTTAGGGTTGTTTGTATATGATATTTGTGGATGATTTTCTCTGGAGTTAACCTTTTGTATTCTCGATCATTAAACGGTACGCGAGAGGTTTCTGTTTCATCAAAATTAATTGTTTAATTTCTGAGAAAATATCTGCGCATCATTACGCAGCCGATTTAGGGTTTGGGATAAATTATAGTTGAGAAGTATCTTACAGCCTCATTATGGTGGTTATTTTCAAATTTCATACTCTTTTTGGGTTACGGATATTGAACATTGCGCAATGCTTACCAGCCGTTTGATGAAATTCTTCTATGAAGTGGTATGCTTGTATTTGTTCGTCCTTCATTCCTCCTTAGTGTGGCTGTCACTTTCTTAGTTTCTGCTCTTCTGGTGTGACGAACATTGAACATTGCATAGTGGCCACCAAATGTTCGATGATATTCTACCATAAAATGGTATATTTGTTCATGATCACCCTTCTTCATACCCCCTCAATGTGGCTGTCACTTCCAAATTTCTTCTCCTTTGGGATGATGAACATTGAACTTTACATAGAGCCCACCAAATGTTTGACGAAATTCTTCTTGTAGGTGGTATAGTTGTATTGTACATGTTCATCGCTCTTGCTTTCCCACATATAAACAAAAAAGATTGTCATTTGAGAATTGAAACTTCTTGTTTTAGATTCAAATGTAACTTTACCATGATTGTTTTTTTTTTTCTGTTTGTGTCAACTTGGGTGAAATTCTAAGTTTAGCTTTTGAACTTTCAAGTTTCTGTCTATTTGGTATTCGAGTTTTAAAAAGTATCTAACAGGTTCTTGAACTTAAAAAATGTTTGGTAGATCCTTGATACATCCAAATTTTAAAAAAAGTAACCAATGTATTAAATATAAAACTGAATTTATGTCTAATTGGGCCATAAACTTTCAATGTCATGTCTAGTTGGTCCTGAATAATAAATGCTGAATAGGTCAAGGACCTATTAGATAAAAAATTGAAACTTGAAGGATCTATTTGACACAATTGAAAGATTAAGGACCTATGAGACACTTTATTAGTACAAGGACATGTTAGATACAAAGTTGAAAGTTTAGGAACCTACTGGACACTTTTAAAATTTACAGACTAGATAGACACAAATTTGAAAGTTTAGGCCTTAGGGACTAAATCTATAATTTAACCATCTATTTTTCTCTTGAAGCTTTGATTTTTAAGTATTAGTTATGATTTCAGATCTGTACAATGAAGAAAGGCTTGCACCCTCAAATGCAGTGGATATCATATGTCACTCAGAGTGGCAGATTGATGCACGTTATGATGACCAAGATACACCATGTTGGTAAAGTCTACCACTTGAGAGCAAGGCGCCAAATGGCTGAAAGTGTTGGGCAGATTGCGAGGTTCAAACGTCGTTACGAGAAAATGATTGCTGAAAATGTTGAAAATACTGATAAGTGAGGTTCAAGGCAGCTCAAGGATCAGCTGTTCACTTGGATCATTATGGATTCCTTTTGAGAGCATGATCTTGTGAGTGTTTAGAATTTAAAGTTCACTTCTTTCAATGGAGTCTATCTCTTTACATAGCCTAGCATTTTACAGGACACTGAGTTATTTCTTATAATTGTTTTGATGTGCTTTTATCATTAGAATGATCTAATCTGCATTTTTATTTTCTATTCAATAACTGTGATCATTTTCCCATTATTTGTTTTTAACCGGGAGTGGGAGCTTTGCTCCCCTAGAGACTATATGTGGGGCATCTGCGTCCGCCCCAAGGCCAGACTTAGGAGACATCAAGGGTTTTTTCATTTTTGGTATTAAGCTCACCCAAAGGTTCGAACTTGGAACCTTTAAGCCGGTTTGACAAAGAGACCCTAGTGGGCCAACAGGGCTGCCCCTTGGGGGGCATTTTCCACCTTGTTTACCTAATTGTCTAATCAAACTCACAGGGCTTGTTATGCTAATAAAAGCCTACTAAATAGTAGAGTTGTTGACTTAGATATACTCTAGTTGTTAGGTATTTAATACCTCCTCTAACCCCTATGAATTCCAGGTTTGAATCCCTTAAAAAAGTTTGGTATTCTTTTTGGATAACTTTGGTGTCCGAGGGAGAAATTATTGAGGTTGGAACAATGCAGTCATTTGTCTTATACTGTTCGAGATAAGAAACTATAAACTATAGGTCGAAGTGTTTAGTCAAGTAGTGGTGACTATATTGAGTATTTTTTTTCCTCAAGATGCATTGCTATAATGTGTGGATCATTAGCTTAGCTTTTTAGCAGATGGCTTCCATTTTGAGCTTACATTTTCTTTCACCATTTCCTAGTTTCCTGGAAAAGGGTCTTACACATGGTAAAAGTGAAGTATACATTTATGCAGTATTTGTTTTTGTCATTGACAAATCATGGTGTTTAATGCTCCTGATCCATTCCTTTTGTTTGTTTGATTCTTTTCGCTATTCGGCTCGCTCTCGTTACATATTTAGTAGGCAAAGGTTGCTAAATATATCGTAAACATTACCATTCCTTTATAAGATTCTACATCATTTGAACTTTAGTTTTACATGTGTTACTGTTAGTATCAAAAGTACTCCACACGAACATCAAAGGAAGACATACAAAACTAAAAGGGAACTTCCTTATAGTTGGTGATATCTGAACCATCCTCTACTTGGCTACTTCTTCTAGCACTGGAACGTTCTTCCATGTATCCTCTAATCCATTCATTTGCAACGGTGGCAATGAGAAGACGCTCACAGTCGAGCTCCTACTTCGGATTTCCTTCAAAACCCGTAATGCAGACACAGTGCTTTTCATATAAAGTGACTCCATATACTCAATCTCTGATAGTTCCTTAGTTGCTTTAAGCAGATCATCAATGTTGGTGGTGGCTGGCTTTGTAGGAGCACCGACTTCATCGACTCCATTTGAACCAGAAGAAGGCAGCTCATTCAAAGGGAATAGAAGATCCAGCATCATCTCACACTGCTTCACGAGCGAGTAAAGCAGGTCGGTTGTAAAGAAAGGCTGTTGCAGAACCTTCTGACTGTAGGGTAGGCGGATCAGCGCACCAGTCCTTTTGTCATACTTCTTTAAGATTTTCACAAGTCCTATAATAAAAGGGTATGCAAGTTGTGAGCAGTAAAGAATTACTTCAGTATTATAAAGTGTTTTTCTTTTTCAAAGGCAACCGAAGCATATTCTTAGCATAAAGGAATTGATTCAACAGTTTGTGGCCACAATTCGAAGCGTCTATAATATTAAAGATATCATTATGTGCCGGAAGAACATTAAAATAGCATAAAGTTCATCAATACCACAGAATTTTCATCATCATCGAAGAAAAGAGACAAAGATTTCATATTCTAGACTTGACTGCAAAATGGTATAAATATACATTCAAGCATCGTAATTGCCAGCCAACCAATACATAAAGTAGGGAAAGGATAAATGAAAGGCAAAAGGGAAAAAAATGTGTAAATTGCAAAAATCTACCACTAAAATAGAGTTAGATGTAATTATTGGTAAAAATTGAGCCTTCCAACTGGTACAAGAGTTAAAATTAGAATTTCAAATTAGAAATTATATAAGTTCGAGGGTTATTTTCTATCTACGATCACTACAAATTTGATGGTTTTATTTTCATAATTGTTTGAATGTGTAATTGCGCATGCGTGATTTTTGCAATTTAAAAAAGAAAAAAAACAACAAAGGATGCACACCTGTAAAGTTAAGGGCACTATAATTTTCCAAGAGAACCATTTCTCCATGGAAGTCCACAATTTCCTTGCGAATTTTAACCATCTCTTCATTGGAATCCATTGCTTTTCCGACCCTATCTTGTAGCTCCTGAATTATATTAAAAAAGAAAAGTGGAAGCAATTTGGTCATCAGCATGGACCTGTAATGATGATTGGTTATAACTTCTAAACAGATGAAATTCAAGAATTTAATCTTCTATTGGAACAAATTTCTTAAACCAGAGATTTTCCTCTACTCGAAATCTTGAATGAATGTGAATCATCAAACAGTTCTACATATCGACACAAACCAGATACATAAACATTAAACAATCTCCGAAAATCATGTTTACAGAATTCCAGGATTAAGTGCCTAAATCGATCCAAGGACATCTGAATCATAATTTTAACAAACAATCTCCGAAAATCTTGTTTACAGAATTTTCAGGATTAAATGCCTAAATCGACCCATTAAATTTCTCTCTCTCTCTCTCTCTCTCTCTCTCTCTATTTTTTATTTTTTTTATTATAAAAAAAATGCCTAAGATCCAAGGACATTTAAGAATCAGATTATTCTGGTGTTCGTTCATGCGGCTAGGTCAAATTCCAGTATTGAATCGCATACCTACATCATTAATTGCAAAAGGAATGAAGTAAATCCGAAGTCTAATTCAATTTCTTCTCTCCAGAACAAACCGAAACACAGATCTCAACGCTCTCCTAATCAGAACGAGAAATTGAAAACTAGAGTCGAAGAAGAAAATTACCTTCAATCTGATGATGTACTCTTCCTCCTTTTCAACAAAGAAACTATTAAATTTCTCAAGCTCATCCTCCAATAACTTAATGAAATTCATCTCCTCACTCGATGAAGAATCGTCCTCCGCATCAATTCTCGGCCGCTTGCTCAGTCGTTCACCGCCTTTAGGCTCAACAAGCTTGAGCCGCTTCTTCAACTCCTTGTAGGACAAAAATTTATCCCGCCACTCCGGCAAAGTTTCTTCGATCTGGTTGCTCAGACTCTTGCCGAACTTCATAACCACAGTTTCCGACGGCCGGAAAAATGAACTGATAATCGAATTCTGGTGGTGGTGATGGCAATGGCGATTGTGAAATGAAGTAGTTAGAAAGGAGAATTGAAGGAATATAACGGTAAGAGAGAGAATATTCGAAGAATTTTTCTTCGAATATCCCTTTTATCTTCTTTAAGCATATTTCGGGGTTTTATTCCTTTCCCTCAAAGCGATGGATGAGGATTTATAATTAATTTTTAATACTTTTTTCTCTCTACTTATTACATGTAAGCTTCTGATTGGTTGGTTGGGTTGAGTTAACATATTCTCTATTTTTTTTATACTTTAAAGTGGACTTTCATTTTGAAAGTTGTTAAAGAAACACAATATTAGGTTTTTTTATTTTTTATTTTTTTAATTTGGTGTGTTAGATTTTAATTGAAATTAGTGAGTCTTAAAATAATTTTAATTTTTGTTGGATTAGTGGATGAATACAATTGAGTCGAATATCTAGAAAAAAGTAACTAACACCTACTCTAGTTCAATACTTAAAATGAATAAAATTGAAGGTTTATAATAGAAATTAAGGGAGCTAAACAAAAAGATAAGAATTGATTATTGTTTATCAAGTTTGGAATAGAAACTAAAATTTTTCAATTTTTTATGATTGGAAATAGGGGTTTATAAATAAATCTTATTTATCAAAACGAGCGCAGCTTAATTAGTATACATTATGTGTTATGAACTAAAAAGTTTACGATTTGAATCCTCTCACCTCTATTATACTAAACAAAAATTAAAAATATATTGACAAAATAATAATAATAATATGAAGACAACGACTTAAATCTTGTTTCTATGGGCAAATTGTTGCCATTTAAAAGTAATTACATTTCTATTTGTTTTGTTTTTGTTTCACAATACTTCACTGAGCTTAGATTTCTCCCCATTTTAGATAAGAGCTAACTAATCTACCTAAAAACAAATTGTTTAAAAGAGTGAAAGATAGAGTATGGAAAGCTTTCGAAAATTGGAAGGAACACCTTTTCTCCTTGGGCGGAAAAGAGATGCTTATCAAATCAATAGCCTAGACTATTCCAAAATATATAGTGAACTATTTTCATATTCTTAAAGGGCATTTGTAAGGAAATCAATCAGGACTATGCACAATTCTGGAGGGGTCATCAAAGGAAGGGAATAAAGCTCATTGGATTAGCTAGAAGAATATATGCAAAAGAAAGTTTAATGGTGGTTTGGATTTCAGAGACATTAGTCTATTCAATCAAGCTTTGCTTGCAAAGCATAGTTGGCGCATTCTGAGAAATCATGACAATTTGCATGCTAAATCCCTTTAAGGCAAGTATTTTAGAGATGATGACTTCTTGAAGGCCTAGCTAGGGAATAATCTGTAAGACTCCTCGATACCCCGCACTAAAAGACAACCAACCAAAACAGAAAAAACAGAGGGAAATAGAGAATAAAGAACAGGGCAATCGAAATGCTCTTTATTTATATACTTCTTCTTCAAGTCTCTCGTAAACACATAACAACCCTCCTGAAAACACCTCCCAAAATACACTAACACTCTTCCCCTAGCCTGCTCAGCTGTTGACCTAAAAGAAGAAACAAAAGAAACACTCCTAGCACCTTTGAGAAAGTCGGGTACTTCTCTCCACCAAAAGCTTGCTAAGCTTTTCACCACATTCTTCTCTGCCCTCCTCCCGTACCACCATTGTCCTTTATAACTGCCTTGTGGTCCCCCCTTCTCCAACATTTCCTTCCTTTGCTTCTTTAATTGAGGGTTCATTTCCCTTTTTACCCCTTCGTTTGTAAGTGTAAATAAATTGTGGCTTTACAATACCTCCCTTCTTGAAAAGAACCTTGTCCTCAAGGTTGAAACGGGGAAATTGTTGGTTCATGGCTCGTACGTCTTCCTAAGTGGCTTCATTTTCTAACATTCCCTTCCATTTGACCAACCATTCATTGGTAGCTAATACTCCATTCCATCTTACTCCCAATACTGTCTCTGGGGTTGTTTGTAGCTCAAATTCCTCGGTTAAAATGGGCGGATGTTGTTGTACTTGATGGCCTTGTCCCAATTTCTTTTTCAGTTGCGATATATGGAACACGTTGTGTACTTCAGCCTCAGCCGGCAGGGCTAATTTATATGCAACTTCCCCACTCGCTCGACTACCTGGTAAGGGCCATAGAACTGCGGTGCCAACTTCTCACTCCTTTTCCTTACCAAGGATTTCTGCCTATATGGTCGTAATTTCAAATATACTTCTTCTTCAACTTCAAAAATCAACTCTCTTCTATGTTTGTCTGCCTATTTCTTCATCCGATTTTGAGCAATGGCCAAGTTTTCCTTCAGTGGATTGAGAGCTAGATCTCATTCTTGTAATTGTTGTTCCACCGCATTGTTGAAGGTTTTCCTATCTCCATATGTGACTAAAGGTGGAGGAGGTCTACCATAGACCGCTTGGTACAAGGTTGTCTTGATAGAGACGTAGAAGGTCGTGTTGTACCAAAGTTCAGCCCACGCTATCCATTTGTTCCATTTCTTCGGTTGCTCATTACAAAAGCAACATAGGTAGGTCTCTAGGCAACGATTCACCTTCTTAGTTTGCCCGTCCATTTGAGGATGGAACAAAGTACTCCTCTTCAATTTAGTCCCCATGGTCATGAACATATCCTTCCAAAAGTTATTAAAAAATATCTTATCTCTATCGGTTAGGATTGATAAGGGAACTCCATGGTGTCGAACCACTCCTTAGATGAATATGTCAGCTACTTGTTTGGCCGAGAAGGGGTGTTTGAGGGGTATGAAATGTGCATACTTACTTAAGCGATCCACTACCACCATTATGGAATCATAGCCCTCTGCCTTTGGTAAACCTTCCACAAAATCCATGCTCTAATCTTCCAAAATCAGATAGGGAATGGGAAGGGGTTGTAATAAACTAGCAGGAGTTAAAGTTTCATATTTGTTCCTTTGACAAGTCTCACAACCTTCCACATATTTCTTCACATCGGTCTTCATTCCCTGCCAATATAGTTCCCCACTCATTCTTTTATAGGTCCTCAGGAACCTGGAATGCCCACCTAGCACTGAGTCATGGAATGTGTGAAGCAGTGAAGGTGTCAATCTAGATCTTCGGGAGAGCACCAATCGTCTTTATAGGTTAACCTGTTATGCTGCCATCTATATTTTGGTTTCCTCTCCGAATTTTCCTTTAGAATGGTGATGATCTTCTGGAGTTCCTCGTCCTCTTCAACCTCCTTCAAAACTACCTCAATGTCTATTATGGTTGGGGCTGATAAGACACTTAATTCCACCTGAGCCAGCACCCTAGATAATGTATCTGCTGCCTTGTTTTGCAGGTCTGATTGATACAAGATCTCAAATTCGTATCCAAGTAATTTTGTTAGCCAACGTTGGAATTGTACTTATTGTTGTTCAATCAGGAACTTTAAGGCCTTTTGGTTTGGAATCACTGTGAACTTACTCCCTAACAGGTATTGCCTCCATTTCTACACTGCTAGGACTACTGCCATCAACTTCTTCTCGTAAATGGACTTGGCTTGAGCTCTTATTGATAATTTCTGACTGAAGTAGGCTATAGGCTTTGAATCTTTCGATAATACAACACCTAACCTAGTTTTAGAGGTGTCAGTTTCTATCACAAAGCACTTAAAGAAGTTAGGAAGGGCCAAAACCGGGGCTGTCACCATGGCTTGTTTCAACTTTTCGAAAGCTTGATTGGCTTCTTCATCTCATTTGAACGAGTTCTTCTGAAGAAGTCAGGTAAGGGGAGCTGCAATACTTCCATACCCCTGAACAAACCTCTTATAATACCCCGTAAGTCCTAGGAATCCCCTTAATTTAGATACATTTTGTGGCTGTGGCCATCCTCTCATCACCTTGATCTTTCCATCATCGACTTCTATCCCCTTGGCTGATATCCAGTGGCCAAAGTATTGGACCCTGGTTTGGCAGAATGTGCATTTCTTTTGATTTTCATACAACCTATGATCATGAAGGACATTGAATACTACTCCCAAATGTGTCTCATGTGTCGATATGTTCAGATTGTACACCAAGATATCGTCAAAGAAAACTAGTACAAATTTACGAAGGAAAGGTCAAAAAACCTAGTTCATCAATGATTGAAAGGTGGCCGGCGCGTTTGTGAGCCCGAACGACATCACTAGGAACTCGTAATGACCTTCATAAGTCCTGAAGGCTATCTTTTCAATGCCCCCCTCGTTCATTCTGATTTGATGGTAACCTGACCTCAAATCAAGCTTTGAATAGACCGCTGACTCGTGCAATTCATCTAACAACTCTTCAATTACGGGTATAGGGAACTTGTCGGCCATAGTTGCTTGGTTCAGCTTCCGATAGTCAACACAAAATCTCCACCCGCCATCTTTCTTCTTTACTAGTAGAACAGTGCTGGAGTAGGGGTTGTGACTTGGTCGAATAGTTCTAGCCTTGAGCATCTCTTCCACCAATTTCTCAATCTCTTCTTTTTGTTATGATTATACTTGTCGGGTCTCACATTTACTTGGTTTCTGGTTAGCACTCACCAGAATGCGATGGTCAACGGCTTTTCTCAGAGGAAGTTTTGTGAGTTCATCGAATATGTCCACATTTTGCTCCAACAGAGCTCAGATCATGACTGACAGCTCCTCGGACTCGTTAGGATCGCCCTTCTCCTTATTTCCTTCCCCATTCTCGAATTTGTAGTTCTGAAACTCTACTAGAAATCCCTGGTCCTCAGCTTGCCATGTCTTTGTTAATGCCTTGAATGAAACCTCTGCTTTGGTCATTGACGGATCACCCCCTCAGCATAACTTGCGATTCCCTTGCCAAAAAAGACATGGTCAGTGATGGCCAATGAATTCCAATAAATCCAGTTGTGCATAACCAGGGCATACCTAACACCACGTCCATTTGTCCCAAATCGATCGCCAAAAAGTCCACCTTTACATTCAGGTCGGGAAGCTTCAATTCTGCTGCTCTACATACCCCTTCACCTCGTATGGCCGTGCCATTGCCGATCACCACTATTCTATGGTGCACGAAATTGTGTGTTGCTCCACAATCGATCAACACTACTACTTCTTTCCCCTTCATCTTCCCTTTCAACTTCATCGTACCTCGGGCAGACAGGCCGCACATTGATCCCAAAGCTATCTCAGTGGTCTTCTCTGTTTCTAAATCTTCTTTTCCTCTTGATTCTTCCCCTTCCTCCTCTTCTCCGTTTGCCTCTTCTCCATCGTTGGTGATAAATAGCATCAAGTCGCGGTTTTCCTTAGCCTTGCATCAGTGTCCAGGTGCATATTTCTCATTACATCTAAAACAGAGTCCCTTGTCCAATCATTCTCGGAACTCACTATCAGACATGCGTTTCATCGGTGGATCCTTCTTCATGAAGTTGCTCTTAATAGGTAATGTAATTCGTTTGGTTGTCTGCGCTTCCATGACCTTTCCACTCTTTCTTTCAGTTGTCAAACTCTCCTTCATTTGGGCTTCCTTTTTGCTTGGCCCAACTACCCCCAGATCTGCTAAGGCCAACTTCAGGGCCATGTCCCTCTCGCTCACTAACTGGGCTTTGTGCATACATTCTTCCAATGTATTCGATTTTCTACTAATAATCTCGGCCCTCAATTTCGGTTCCAACCCATTTATGAATGCATCCTTGAGAACATCTTCGGCTAAATCGGGTAGGGATGCCGAATAAGTCATGAATTTCTTCATGTAGTCCGAATACGATCCTTCCTGTCTTATCCTCAACAATCTCGTGCCTAGACTCCCTTCTCCGGTAGGTCTGTAATACTCGAACATTCTCCTTTTCAGCTCTTCCCAAGTACTGATGGGTCTCCGGTTGTGGCTCCATTGGAACCAGTCAACTTCATCCGACCCAAAACTAATGACAGCTACCTTTACCTTCTATTGATCGGATAACTCATGGATCTCAAAGTAATGCTCGACCTTGTACAACCATGATTCCGGGTTTTCTCCGGTGAAAACAGGTATTTTTAACCTTTTGTACTTGCTTTTGTCAGCTCCTTCTCCTCCATTGTTGGGTGTTGAATTGGCCTCATCAATCTTCCCTTTCCTTTTCATTCGTCGTTCGTCAGATGCGCCCGACTCTTCAGCCTTTCGAGCAACATTACTCTCTCTCATCTCCTCTGTAAGTTTTTCTATATTTTTGCAAAGCCCCAGCAACATTTCCTTCATTTTGGAGACTTCCTTATCGTTTTTTTTTCCATTCTTTCTTCTATTTGTTTTTGAGCCATTGCACGCATTCGCCCCAAGGTGAAGCAGCTCTGATACCACTTGTAAGAATCCTTGATACCCTGCACTGAAAGACAACCAACCAAAACAGAAAAAACAGAGGGAAATAGAGAATAAAGAACAGGGCAATCAGAATGCTCTTTATTTATATACTTCTTCTTCAAGTCTCTCGTAAACACATAACAACCCTCCTGAAAATACCTCCCAAAATACACTAACACTCTTCCCCTAGCCTACTCAGCTGTTGACCTAAAGAAGAAACAAAAGAAACACTCCTAGCACCTTTGAGAGAGTCGGGTACTTTTCTTCACCAAAAGCTTGCTAAGCTTTTCACCACATTCTTTTCTGCCCTCTTCCCGTACCACCATTGTCCTTTATAACTACCTTGTGGTCCCCTCTTCTCCAACATTTCTTTCCTTTGCTTCTTTAATTGAGGGTTCATTTCCCTTTTTACCCCTTCGTTTGTAAGTGTAAATAACTTGTGGCCTTACATAATCCTTATTGAAGGCCTATCTAGAGAAGTATTTTATGGGGCAAAGAGTTGTTTAGCTAGGGGTATCGATGGAAAGTGGGTAATGGTGTTCACATCTCAATTGAAAAAGACCCTTGAATGTGAGAAAATGTAACACTAAACCAATGTGGGTTAGCGAGGAGCTACAAAATAGAAGGGTTAAAGAATTATTAGACATTAAGGAAGGTTGGAGGGTTTCTCTGATTAAGGAGAACTTTGTAGCCTATGATTTTGAGGATATTCTAAATATCCCCCCTGGAAACCGCTAGTTTAGAGTTGCGATTATATGAAATTGGGATAACAAAGGCATCTTCTCTGTCATATTGTGTCCTTTTAAAAGGAGGCCTCATCTACAATCAGTGGAAGAATGGAGTTGTGCAAAGTGTTTTGGAAAATTGACGCCATTCCTAGAGCAAAGATTTGTGTTTGGAAGATAATTAATGATTCCATTCCCATTAGAAAAAATATTCAAAAGTGTGGAATTGATATTAACACTCTTTGTCTGTTTTGTGGAAAAGCAAAAGAGTTTGCTAGTCATGCTTTTGGTTGTGTAAGTTTTTCCATTGTGTGTGGTGAATATTTTCCTATCTTGCTTGGTTCCTTTGCCTCTTCTACAGATGATTGGTCTATAATGGATTTATGATAGTGGCCTACAAGTAAACTAAGATTCGAGAGTGGTCTAAGGCCATCGTTATCTTGTGGAGCCTTTGGAATTTCAAAAACCAACTTCTATATTCGGGGTCCATAATCCAGATGGTGAAGTTTGGGCGTGTATGCAAAATGATCGACAATTATCTTCCTATTGAGCCTGCTGTGGATGCTGAGATGTCTGAACCTATGAGGTTCGAGAGTCGGGTGTTTCCATTCTAGATTGATGCAATGAAATGCCTTATGTCATGCTTCTTCAATATGAATATTTCTTAATCTAGGCACAATTTTCTCTAGTTAAATCCAAGTATAAAGCTAACCAGAGTATGCTTCAACATGATCTGAGTGTCGAACTCAAGGACATGCAATTAAAATGTGTCGTAAAGTTTCACTCGATCTTGACACAATGTTTTGATTATAAAGTAGGCGACGAAAATGTATATATCTCACTGTCCTGTTTAATCTAAGCGATGGGATGGATGAAGTAGATGCGATGATAATTGTAATTCAAAATAAAGCAATGTGCCGACAAGAACGGATGAAATACAGATAAATGAATAGAGTTGAGAAAGATTCATCAACATTCTACTAAGCAATGTATAAGTTAAGCGTTCATGCCAGAAACTCATAATTAATGAAATTCACCTCTCGATTTCAATGCCAAACTACCTTATCTCTAGGATGCATGCATTGAATTTTGATTGTGAAAGATTATCCTTATCTCTAAAGTTACTTTTTTCCTAGTTAAACAGGTTCCATAATCGTTTCCTTTCTCAAGGCGTTAATTGTTTTGTACTTAGATTGACCTCTAGATTTAATCTTAGCAATTCAATAAGCACATGTTAGAACAAGATGAACACCTACTTATGCATGGCTGAGTGAAAAATGTTAATTACTATCCCTTAACCCATGGATAATCTAGCTACTCATGCTTGTGGAAGAAGACAAAAATGTATGAAAGATGGAAGGAATTGCGTTCATATTAAGAATAGTGTTCTTCAATCACTACACTTAATACAAATATAAAAGAACAGAGGATGCAAGAAATAAAAGATAAGTGAAGAAATCAAACTGTAGGTGACAATCTTTTGCTTCCTAAGGCTTTTAATTGTAATTGCTTTATGCTGACTGCAATGATCTGGAGGGACTCCCTCTTCCTCCCCAGACAATTATCAAGCTCTCACTCAAATTTCTCATAGAAGAAGCTTGGAGGAACGGTGGTAATGGAAGATTAGGGCATTGATAGAACTTCCCCTCTTTCATGGATGAAGTTGACGCATAATTATTTGTGTTGATTCTTTGTCAAGTTGACTCATGTTCCTTTGATTTTTCTTAATTGTTCTCAATAGAAGAGCAGAATAACTTGTATTTCTACAAGTTATCACACCCTCAAACTTAAGACAATGCTTGTCCTCAAGCATATACTTAAAGTCTTAATGTATCTCAACTTACTTTGACGCATGGACCAGACCTCCCAAAGCGCTTCCTAATTTAAGATTTATTGGATTCATGTTTCTCCTTAGCTTTATTTTCCTACCTATGGAAATATTTCTAGACCTTAGATGCGGAAAGCTTATTCTTAAAAAATCCCTTACTCATTTCCAAAGCTATCTAATATATATATATATATTTAGAAATGGGCTTTATGGTTCAAAATTAACAAAAAAAAAAAAAAAATCTCCTTGATATTTCTTTTTTACAGTTTAGTTATGTGCTGATCTAAGCATCTCGACTTTATTTTGGCTTGCCCTTAAGAGTGTCATGCAGGTATCCAACTACGAGCAAGGCACCATTCTCATACTCAACTCATGCCATAGCAAATTTTTATTTTTTTAATACAGGCAATGGAGTTGCAATCAAATATTTTTTGCGTTAATCATGATTCCCACCCTCGTTTTGGCTTGCCCCATGGGTGTCATGCGGACATCCAACTACGAGTAAGTTCCAATCTTAACGCCATTTTTCTTTATCTCTCTCTCTCTTTTATGAAACGTATTTAGCTCGAACCTCTCCACCCCTAAATTTAGAAGGTAGCAAGGTTCTCATTGCTAAAAATCGAATTCTACGATTGCATTGAAATTTTTATTTGCAAAAGAGATTTTAGATAAAGCTTGCACGCATACTAATTACAATAAATGTTTCTTAAGGCAACATCCTAAAGCTAAGTAATAAATACTTATTGTAGCAAATCAAGTATTGGCTAGCACAAGTATCATCATTAAGGTTATTGGCAAACTGCATCAAAGCAAGGGAAAATATCAAGACAGTAAATATAAACAAGGGTCAAACACAAAGAAAAGGCACGTGGTCAATGAGCAACTTGTTAATTAATTCAATTCAATTAATATATAAGGCGATTTGAGAATACGAAACATTGAATGTAAATTAACAAATTCTACAAAAGCACCCTCAAATTTAGTTTCCTCCCACATTGTTCTTATCATTAAGCGGGGAAGGAAAGGGTTCTTCTTTTGGGAAGTGTAGCGGTTGTTGAAGATGTGGCAAGATAGCGGGGCTAGTGATTAGCTGAACAAGCAATTCTTGAATGTGTTGGAAAATGAAGCGGAATTGATCATGTTGTTGCTGCATCTGATGTCGGATGAAGTTCCTCGTTAGAATCTGTTGGCGATGGATTTGCTGAGTTTACTACTGAACAAACTCTCAGAGCTCGCATTGTTGCTGCACGAGCTCTTGGTGTTGTCACATGATTGTGGCTTCTTGGCACGTTAGTTCATCAAAACCTCCTAGGAGTGGCTCCTGTACATCATCATGCAAGAATTTGTACAACTTATCAAAGTCTACATGTTCATCTTCAGACATCTAAGGAACCTTGTGTTGAGTTCGCTCTTCAGTAGGTGCTGGACATTTGCTAGCCTCACCAACGCCTGATCCCCCCTCTTGGTGAAAGATAAAGGAAGAAGGCTTGAGTCATCAGCAGTAGGCATTGAGAAATGGGCGCCTTACCCTTGTTACTTTCAGGCGGTGGAGGAGGTGTGTTTTCCTTTGGCTTATTTGGTAGTAGGGGACACAAAGGCTCTTCAGTAAGGACATGTGGGTGCTCATTCAGGTCAACACTGAGCCTAGGTGACTCCTTTCTTTATCGATCTTGAAGCGATGAGATGATCATAACCTCAGAGTCATGAGTGGGCGATGAAGTTTGCTGCCTAAGCTGCGGTAGGGGGATCTTTCTTCAACTTCTTCTTTTCTTTCAGGCTCAAGGTGGAAGGACTGTGATTTCCTATTCTCTTCAACCTTGGGTGACTTAGTCACAATTCCTTCTTCCACAAGTGAGAAAGATGCGTTGTTTGGCTCCGCGGTCTCAGCAAACTTCTTTGTTAGCCTCATTTTTTTAGGTTGCGACAGTTGTGGGTGAGGCACCTCTTGAGACTGGGAAGGTTGCTTCTTAGGATTTTCTTATTTGACCGCCTCATGTTGTAGCGATGAGTTCTTTAATAGCCTACGAAAAATTTTATCTGTGATGATTCCCCACACAGGTATGTCTTTTGCTTCTTCGAACACTCCCTAGGCCGTACAAAGCTTGGTGATTAAGAAAGGAAAGAGTAACTGCCTCCTTGGTTTAAAGATATGGCCTTCATTTGGGTTGTAATGATGCGCCCAACATGAATAGGGATTGTTGCGTTTACTCATGTTTGTGATTTTTGAAGATGATTGATCATGAAAATGATTAATTATAGGGAAGATGAATGATTTACCTCTTGGTGTGAAGATGATGGTATGTGTTGGCCAGATGATAGATTTATGTTCAAGCACACTTTGCCAGTTGCATACAAGTTTTCTTAAGTTAGACACAAGTATAAATCTAACTTAAGTGTCTTGGTAAGCCCAGGGTCGAACGCGGGGAATCTAGAGTAGATTAATGCAAGATGGTTTACTGATCACTAAACTACTTAGCACACTTACAAGAGGAAGTAGGAGTTTAGATAAAGGGGAAGAGGGTACATGGATGAATGGATCATGCATTAGATGGTATACATTGTTTTCTTAGTTAAAACAACAAGCCTATATGAGCACAATGACAATGAAATAGAGATGGTGAAGATGCTTGCTAGAATCTAAGTGTATGTGTATGATGCATTTAGAGTCTGTTCTCTAATTTATACTCAACATCTCTCGATGTGAATGCCCCATTTATCCTATCTCTAGGTTGCATGCGTTAGTCAAAATGAACAGACAATCGGGTCCCTATGCATTTCATCGTGATACTTTAGACCAGTTGGTTCATTAATAAGAGATGTTAGGGATGAAAGCTTAAAGGGAGAAGAGGTAGGTTGAGGTCCAGGAAGTTGGTGGCCTCTTGGTCTAACACAAGCTCAACCTTGGACTCGTGTTCATCAGGCAAGGCTTCATTACTTGGTTCATCCTTAGAAGTGTTAACGCGTGCTTTTTTTTTTTTGCGCTATGAAGGTTGGGGCCTAGAAGTTCTTGGCTTGGGAGGTAAGCTAGGTTGATTGGGCGACCCCCTTAATAAATGTTGGATGAGCTTAATGTCCATCAGCCCATCAACTTCCTTAAAATCATCCCTCATTGGGATGCCAGCGCGTTCGCACAACACATAGATAAGCAATGAAAAATACAGCTGCCGACGTGGCTTCCCCTTGACGCTCTTGATTTTATAAACATCGAGCTGTTCCATATCAAGGGGTATGCATTGCATTATACAGTAGGTGGCCAAGACCCTCTCCCGTGATACAGTTTCATCATGTGTTGTAGGCATAATACGATTCTTGATAAGGTATAGTCACAAGTTTCCGTTGGGGAGAAGATTTTTGGGTGCCATGGTTATGATGCCTGTTCTTGAAATTTACCATGTGCTCCCGAACTTGGTGATAACTTGTAGAAATACAAACTATTGTAGCATTTTACTTAGAATTATGAGGGCTGATGAGCAGAATATGCGTTGATAATACTAAGAATTCATGTGGAAAAGTGAGATTACATCGATCAACACTGAAAATCCTCACTAACCCTATATTATGTGTTATTCTGCATCAAAATGTCTATTTTTGTAGCTGTTGTAGGAATCGATCGCATGCATTGATCCTAGACCATCACAAAGTTGATCACATATGTTAATCTTCACGAAGACTAGTTTGTCGCATGGAATGCTACAACTACATGAGTGATAACCGTGATAAAAGGTTTATCGCAAGGTGGGTGGAATACGTTGATACTTTAGAAGAAACGATCATGAACGCATACCTTGGGAGTATACAAAAGATAAGATGATGCTGACATTTCACCTACTGCGTCAGAAGTGGCTGTGATTCAGAGTGGGACTACCAATGTTGTCGGCATTTGAGCTCTATAAATAGAGCTTTGGAACCCAACTTCAAGCTATCCGAATCTCTGCCTTAGGTAGATTCTTGTGATCACAGATGAGAGCATGATCAAGACATTCTTTGAGAGTTTTTCACTTCCATAACCCTTTTTGAGTGACGACCGGAGCTTCGCCGGAGATAGAGCTCGAGAGAGACGTCTCCACCACTCATCCATGGCACCATCGGTAGCCTTGACGTGCTTCTGATAGAAGCAAGAGATTACTTACATCTAGCCCTCTACCTCTCCTCTTATCTCTGTATTGTATTACATTGTGGCTTAAGACATTAATACATTTTGTAATTAATGCATCTCTTTAGTTCCTTCAACACTATCTTCATCATCATCTTCTTCTTTATCATCGTTTACGTTCGTCATTTAGTTAAATGTTGTTTACAAGAGTTATCGCATACTCAATCATGTTGTATAGAAATATGACGCATATAGCAAACCACCGAGAGGTGTGCATTGCGTGAGTATAGCGAGCCAATCCTCTTTGCTTAGTGCAAGGCTATCGCAATGCTTGTCTATGAGCTGAGTATCTATAGCTAATTGCCTAAGAGGGTAACTCCTTGATGACATGCAAAAATGCATGTCATCTTAGGCCTTTTACTTAGAATTATGAAGGTTGTTAAGCAGAATATGTGGCAATTGTGCTAGGAATTCATGAGAAAATGAGCTTGCATCGATTAGCATTAAAGAATCTCGGCTAACCCGTTATTATGCGTTCAATGTTCTATTTTTGTAGCTAATGCAGGAAGTGGACGCAAACGCGGAAACTAGACCACCACATAGACGACCGCATGCGGAGAAACTCTCCATCGCAAAGGTGAACGCGTCGATCAATGCATGGATGTTGCAGTAATTAGTCATATGGGTCCATCGCATAAGAGTTGCGCTCGTCAAGTGATTGTGGTAATCGTATAGAGTTTCGGTATTTAGAGAATGCAGTCACTAAATGATTGCGGCTACGCGGTAATGCATGATAAAGGGATTAACGCAACGTTGGTTGAATGAACTCATCAACGCATCTACCTTGGAAAAATCAAAAGATGATGTTGACATTTCACCTACCACGCCGTTGGCTGCAGAGGTTCAGGAAAGGACTAACGCACCGAATGTCAGACACAGAGCAGACCATTAATGCTGTCACCAATCCAAGCTTTATAAATAGAAGCCGATGAGCAGAAATTCAAGTCATCTAAGGTTTTTGCTTGAGGTTCGCCTAGGGCGGATCTTTGTGATTCAGACAAAATGCGTGAGAAGACGCCTGAGAGTTCTTCACCTCCTTCATCCATTTCGAGTGACGACCGGAGCCTTCGACCGGAGTTAGATCTCGAGAGAGTCAGCTCCACCGCCCATCCATGGCACCACCGGCAGTCTTGACGCACATCCGCTGGAAGCAAGTCTTTGCTTCCGGCCGGTCATTTCATTTTTCTTTATTTTCTTATATTGTATTGTATGACATTTTGTGATTAAGGAAATAATACAATTTGTTTTCAATGCATTTCTCTGTTTCCTTTGACTCCATCCCCATCTTCTTTGCTTAGCATCTTTACTTTCATTGCAACACTTAGTGAGTTTTCTTGGGTATCGCATACTTAGTCATGTGGATTAGGGATATGAAACATGTAGCATCCCACCGAGAGGTGTGCGTTGCGTGAGTGTGTGAGTAACCTTATTTGCTTAGTTTGAAGTTACGGCAACACCTGTCTATAGACTAACGCAATGCTTGTCTATGAGTAAAGCCAACAACAATCAACTGCCCGGAAGGGTAAGTAGTTGGTCGCATTAAGCAATGTATGCATTGTTCACTAGAGATAGGAATAATCTTAGGTCAGCCAAGTTCATGTGCTTACCTTGTCCTATAAGCACATCATTCATCATTTAGGCATACTTGGGAGAGTAGTCTAAAACCCAAATCTAAGACTCGAGAGAGTGGATTGGAACGTATAAGCAAGAGCGGGGAACTTAGAGATAAGCTCCATTTGCTAACCTACATCGCATGCACCCTAGGAATAGGTATGATATTATGTGGTCACCTTATTTATGTGTGTGTCACTTTGTCATTGCATAAATAAGAATAGAGGCTTATGTGTAGGTTCTATAGACTTATCACATATATTGCATGCGTTCTAGCATTAGAAGCCGTAGTATTCGCACCGAGATGTGGTTTACTATTTTATATGTGTTGCATGATCGCATGGCTTGCGTTGACTAAGGTTGCCCTTGCGGTCACTCTTAAGTATTGTAATGAAAACATCTCCGCATTTTATCTATTTTTCCATCCATTTATTTCATGTGAAGAGTTGTCGTGTCTCTACCTCTCATACATATTTTCATTGCATTGTCTGTTAGAAAGGAGTAGAAGTAGGGTTAACTTAGCAACCTCCCTTTCATTCTTTTATTTAAACCGCCGCATGCACATTACCGCATTCATTTTGCTACAAGTCCCTGTATTCGACCTCGGATCACTCGAGAAACTTGCATTCACGTTATACTTGGCGTGAGCACAAGAAAACTTGTGATAGAATGCATGGTCATCGCATACATTCGTTAACGCATTATCATTCCAATGCATGATCATCGACGCATGACTATTAATGCATACCTTAAGAACATGCATCGCATATTGCGTCCAAGGGATTTTAGTTGTCGAATATTTGACATCTAATTTCCCATCATCACTCACTAAGCAAAGTAAGCAGTGTTCCTAGAGATAGGAATAATCTTATGCTCAACGCAACCATGCGTTAGAGAGATATAAGCATGTGGCTGACCACCGAGAGGTGTGCGATGCGTTAGTATGGCGAGGTAGGATTACTATTGCGACCAAGCATTATGATGTGTGAATTTATTCCCTCCACAATTATATTTCTCCATGCACCTATTTACACGTTAACAGTTGCCACATCTCTACCAATTCTCATAGTCAAACTTCCATTACTCAATCTGTTTAGTTAGAAGTAGGAGTAGCGTATAGCAATTTAACTTCTTTCTTTTTATTTTTATTCACCTCCTCAAACACATGACTTTACAAACATCATTTAGTTACAAGTCCCTGTGTTCGACCTTGGATCATCCCGAGAAACTTGTGTTCTCGTTATACTTGGCGAGAGAGCAAGAAAACTTGTGACAGGAATGCATGGTCATCGCATACACGATTAATACATATTGTATATTCTTCATATTAACGTATGACCATCAACACCTAGAAATCCATGCATATCAAGAGTGCATTTTCCTCTCATCACTTGGCCACTACTCTTACCGCATCTTCCAATTGACTTGGAGTCGGCTGCTTTATGATGCGGTTACCCTCAGCATTAGGGTTATCTTGTACATCGAGCACTTCGTTAATAATTCTGGGGGAGAAGTGAACAAAGTAGTATTCCATCAACTCCGCATTCTTGAAGGAACTTGCTCATAAGTACAACTGAGCCAAAATTATCGTTTTGCCTCCGTAGTTACATCTAACTTCTTAAGTACCATTGATCCCCCTAATGAACAATAAGTCATAGTCCAACTATGACCAAGTCCCTCTTGGGCCAGGATAGGGTGTGCTCACTATGTTCAAGCCCTAGAATCAGCCCTTAAGGGAACAATTTTTCTACTTGCCCCTACATCAAGGAAGGAGTGAATTCCATCTCGTGTAGCTATGTTTCCAGCTCCCCAGTCAGACGAATCCCCAAAATGGTAGGCTTATTGAGTTGGAAATCTGACCACTCTCACCCATACAAATCAAATGACCGCCTTCATGAGCAAGAGTTCCAACTCACTCAGGATTCATGTCATGTCACCTATGGTCATCCTAGTGAAATGTAAGTCTCTATTATTAACGGTGTTATATAAAGAGATTAATCATTTTATGCTCCGATTTTATACAAACTCTTTGTATAGGATAGCCCCGCTCACATATCTCTACATGAATGATCAGGATCAGATTATTTGTAGCACTTTACAACATTTGTAACACCTACAAAGCGGGGTATATCCATAATGTCACCAGGATAAGGTACCCAATCTTATCCATCTACTACAGACCGTTTAGGTTATTATTTGAACAAGATCCACTTGTATGTCTCTACATACTTGTTTAAATTACACAAAATAATCTAGAATCTTAGTTTATTGGATTGAGTATATGCTTATAAAATAACACTTATTTTATTAACAACAATATGTTTATACAAAGTTTACGAACTACGAGATTACAAGGAGATTTAGGACACCAATCCCAATAATCTCCCACTTATCCTAAAGCTTAGGGAGCCTAATGTACAATACAAATAAAGTACAAAATGACAATAAACTAGGGCATAAACTATACCCTAGTAACATCTCCCGCTTGCCCTAAACAACATGCTGCATATCCTGTAGACCCAGACTTTCTAGATGACCCTCGAACACTTTAGCCATGAGAGCCTTTGTAAACAGATCAACAACGTTGTGCTCCAAAGCAATCTTCATGACAGTCACGTCACCTCGATGCACAATCTCCCGAATCAAATGATATTTCCTCTCTATGTGCTTGCCTCTTTGGTGACTCCTAGGTTCCTTAGAATTTTCCATAGCACCACTATTAAACCCATGTAGCGTACAGGTGGGTTCATAACCCTCCCACTACGTCGAGGCAATCTCAACTCCTAAGATGGATGACTAGATGAACTGACATCAACAAATCTTGTTGATGTATTGACCCCTTCAACAACTCTTGCTGAAGTCTCGGTAGATTCATTAGAAACTTCACTTAAAACAATTTTGCTTCGTGGCTTATGATCCCTCATATAGTTTTCTTCCAAGAAGGTAACGTTTGTCGATACAAATACCTTATTCTCACTTGGATCATAGAAGTATCCATCTCTCATTTTCTTGAGGTATCCTACAAATAGACACACTTTTGAACGAGGTTCCAACTTTTTGGGGTCTGCCATTAGCACATGGGTTGGACATCTCCAAATTTTGAAGTGACGTAAACTACCTTTACGACCTCTGCATAACTCAAAAGGTGTTTCAAAAACACTCTTTAAGGGAACGTTGTTCAAAATATAAACTGCAGTCTTTACTGCATATCCCCAAAATGAGACAGGAAGATGAGCATAGCTCATCATAGACCGAACCATGTCTAACAGAGTTATGTTTCTCCTTTCTGATACACCATTCTTTTGAGGTGTACCTGGGGCTGAGAGTTAGGATGTGATTCCATATTCTATTATATAGTTTTGGAATCTTAAGTCCATATACTCTCTACCATGATCAGATCGTAGTATTTTTATCTTTTTACCTAACAAGTTTTCAACTTCAGTCTTGTACTCCTTGAACTTCTCAAGAGCTTCAGACTTATGTTGCATTAGGTATAGATACTCAAATCTTGAATAATCATATATGAAAGAGATGAAATATTCATACCTTCCTCGTACTCTTACATTCATCGAACCACAGAGGACTGAATTTATGAGCTCCAAGGTTTCTTTGGCTCTATAACCTTTTCCAGTAAAAGGTCATTTGGTCATTTCGCCTTCAAAGCATGACTCGCATACTGGTAAAGAGTTTTTCTTCTAAACCATTTAAAAGTCCACTTTTCACCAACCTCTCAATCCTATTGAGATTTATGTGACCTAACCTTAGATGCCAAAGATGGGCATTTTCTTTAGGAGAAATTCTCGGTCTTTTTACAGTTGTTGCTATTTTGAACATTTCAGTATTGAGCACAACTTTTATGACTTACATATAAGTTATTTTCTATTGAACCAAAACCTAACTCCATTACATTCTTAAAAATAAACACTTTATTCTCAGAGAAGGATATGAAATATTTTTGTTCAATTAGACAGGAAACAAAAATTAGGTTTCTCCTGATATGAGGAACTATATATATGTCATCTAATGAAATATATCGTTTCTTGTCCAAACATAACTTAAGCTTGCCTACAACAACAGCTGAAACGACCTCACCAGTACTGACTTTAAGAGTCATCTCTCTAACTTTCAACTGTTTCCAGGAGTTAAATCTTTGATGGGAAGAACACATGTGGTTAGTAGCTCCTGAATCAACTATCCAAGTAGAACCATCATTATCTACTAAGCATGTCTCTAAGATAAATAAATCAAAATTATTTTCTTTGGAGTTCTTCCTTTTCTAGAGAGTAGTGGAATCAGCTCCACAAACCAAGTCATAAACTCCAAGTTTCATCTCAGAGGATAATCCTCGTTGATGAACTTCATCAGAGTTGGCAACGATTGCTTTTTCTGTTAGTCCATCAACCTTCAATATGGACTAGAGATTATCTTGGGAAATGACACTGTTGGTTTCATTGTCATCAATCTGTTTTTCTTGAATCGTGAGAACTTTCGTTCAAACAATTCTTGCATTGATTGCATGATCTCATGTGCAATGACCATGTTCTCAAACTTTTTGGTCAACGCATCAGATATGCTTGTTAAAATATAATCTCGAGCATTAGAATTAGCCTTCGTCCACAGCTTATATGCATCACGAACATTTCGTGGTGCATCAGGGGTTAGGACTTGAGGACAATCCTCGTTCATGACAATTTTGAGGTCATTTACCACGAAAAATGTTTTGATGGATTCTTTCCTCGTCGTGTAATTGAAATCGGTCAAACTAGAAAAGGCAACTAACGGAAAAACACTATTTGATATATTTGCTGAGAAAATAAACACATTGATCTACATTAAATTTTAGCATAACTCTTAAAAAATCCAATCAGTTTTAGTAAAATATAAATGAACTCCATTTAACATCTAATTTTTCAATGGCGCTTCAGTGATTTAGGACAAAAGCTATCGAAGGGTAGTCTGTTGTCTCTTCACTTAATTGAAACAGTCTCAACCAATCATTTACACTAGAATAAATTTTATTCCTATAACAATCAGTCATCGTTTATTTGGTCAAGAAATCATTAACTTGCTTAATAATTTCCCGTAAGTGTGACCCTCTATTTTAGGCCCTAGAGTTCTAGCCCAATGAGCCAATCAAAGGAAAAAACCGATTGGGACAAAAACTAAAGCGATCCTATCCATTTCTAGAGTTTGCCTTGATATTGACCTACTGCACAAACCATCTGAAGATGGATGCTCCAAGGGCCTCTCGAGGCCGTGCAAGAAGATCTGACGGTGCAAACCAATGAAAGAGACCGTAGGACATGTTGACACACATCCCTCTCCCACTTACTATAAATACTCTCTTCATTCACCTTGATATTGAACCATGCAAACACCATCCAAAGGGGGACGCTTCTAGGGCGCCTCAAGGCCAAGCATGAGTCTCACGGTATGAATATTAAGGGAGAAACATGAGTGGAAAAAAATGACATATCATATACATCTTTCCCCCCACTGAGTATTTTAACAACCCAAGGTTTAATTTAATTAGGAAAAATACGACTAATTATTTTTACTAAGTGATTGTTTAAGTTTGCCCAAAAGTAACACTTACTTTGGAAATTTAAACAATTTTGATTAATATTTATTAAACACTTTAACAAATGTTAATCAACAATTGCATGCTTACAACAAATCTATCTAATTGACCTTCTCAGGTAGGTTCCCAAGTAGGGGTGCGATGTTTTCGTCATCTTAAGTACCCCAGCCTTGCCAGAATTCACCATAGACAAAAGATCTCTTATAGATATATTTGCTACAAATTTAGTCTTTTATTGAAATCAATTTAATCCTATTAAACAGTTTAAAAAAGATTAATCTAATTTCTAATCTCATTAGAAATTTGTGAACTTAAGTCTATCTCAATCATATTTTAAAACAATTTTTAAAAATTATTATAACCTAAGGTTTGCATGCAACTCTTAATTATTGATTTTAATTCTAATTTCATTTAGTTATAACGATGATAAATTAATGAAACAATTAAAACATCCACTGCATGCTTGACAAACTTCAGTTAATCATAACATTTATAAATTAACCTAAGGTAATGTCATGCTTCATGCAATCTCCATTCATTACTAATATATATAACATTATATAACTAGGTAATGAATCATACTATAGCATACTTTCCATACATACATTCAACCATATATTATAACAATTATAATATAAATGATGTATGGAAATGCTATAATACATGCATACATATACTATAACATTTATACTATATGATGCATGAGCATGCTTTATAATTTAAATCATGCACATACATATATTATAACACTTATAATATAAAATGATGCATGAATATAAATGCATAACCTATGGTGGATTTTAAAACTATATGACATATAATATAGAATATACATCATATGTATATTCAAAATAAACAGTTGATGGACCGGGATAGGACACCTTAAAAGAAAGTTAAAAGGCTAACTATTACAACATAAGAGTTATCCGGTTCGAAATAGGTGAACCAGGCCTTGAACCACTCGAACCGAACTGCCCTTTAATGAACTCTCTGTAGTGATCGTGTAGCAAACTTGTTGTGCGATCTTGTAGCAAATGCTACACGATCGTGAGCGAAAGCTACATGATCGTGTACCTATAGCTACACGATGTTGTAGAACTACTTCGTCTTCTTCATCGAAGTAGTGCTCTGAAAAGCATCTTTAAAGCTTCCCAAGAAGAGAACGAGCGACTCAAACAAAAAATACAGACTCTATAGCAAAAATTATACCTAAAACAGGGGCTTTACAAACCAAATTTGTAAATGAATAAAGCCTTAAAACTAAGTATCCTATCCCAAAAACATCCATCAACAAAACCACATTAATATTGAAACCATTCGTCACATGAACTTTAAACAAAATGCGGTAAAACCCACCAACACAATAAAAACGATTCAATAAAAAAATGGAATTTGGAATCAGAAAACCAACAACTTGGCTCTGATACCAATTGAAGGAATTCTCTGAGGAGAGAGCCATGAGCAGAAGCAAGATCGTCCCAAATCCATTTTTCATTGAATGTAAGTTTTACAATAAATAAAAAACAAGATATGCATTCACATAAATTATAACATACATTAATAAAGGAAAGCTTATGGTATCAAAAACCCTTACCTTTGAAGACTATTCTTCAAGAATTCGTCGAACAAGTCATGAACAGATCTCTTTCTCCAAAAGGGACACCACCAAATGGAGCCTCCTATATTCTCTTTAGGCATTGAGAATGGCAGGAGGTGTGGGCTCTGCCTTATGGTTTTGGAAGAGGGAAGGAGATGGAGAGGAGAAGAAGAATTTTTCTTCTCTTTTCCTTTTTTTCCAGAGAGAATTATTCTCTCAGTGTTTTAGGGAGGAAGATGAATTAACACCATCCCTATCCCTCTCATCACGTATTTGGCTGAGAGAAATTAGGGGGAGAGAGTTGTAACTTTCTCCATTTAATTAATTAATATTAATTTAATAAAATTAAAATAATAATAATTATACATATAACAGAACCTTTATTATATGTATATAGACTATATGTTATATCCCATATAACACATAACCTATAGTTACATATTGTATCAAATATAATATAACTTATAGATGTATTTTCTCTCAACCATACATGACAGTTAATATAAATCACATTTATAGTAAACTCACTTATATGAATCTCATTCATATAATTGATATTTGGATCATATCCAAAAATTTAATTCCTCTCAACTTATTTATGGTATTTAATATAAATCATATTTATAGTAAATTTAATTACATGAATCTCATTCATATAATTAGTATTTGAATCGTATTCAAATTCCTCTAATATTACCTCATATTATAATGTATCAAATACATTATATTAATTATATCACATATATAATGAATTTAATTAATTACATCATATATAATTAATTCCGTCAATTAATTTGAACACTATAAATTAATCCAAAAATAATTCTCAAGTTAAATCCCTGTTGAGCTATAGAGGGGACCTTATAGACCTGTAGATTAAAGCTCCAACAATACTTGGATAATTAATTAAACTCTTTAATTAAATTACCTAACATCCGTTAACTGCCGGTCATTTCACTAAAGAGCGACGACTGCCCTCTTCACACTACAGATAATTTTTTGTGTCCATTAGATATAACCAATCAACAGTGCGATCACCTTTCACAAATTACTTGTAAGTACAGTTGGGCCAAAATTACCGTTTTGCCCATGTAGTTACATCTAACTCCTTAAGTACCACTGATCTCTTTAATGAACAAGAAGTCATAGTCCAACTATGACCAAGTCCTTCTCGGGCCAGGATAGGGTGTGCCCACTATGTTCAAGCCCCAGAATAGCCCTTAAGGGAGCAATTTATCTACTTTCCCCTACATCGGGGAAAGAGTGAATTCCATCTCGTATAGCTATGTTCCTAGTCCCTCAGTCAGACAAATCCCCAAAATGATAGGCTTATTGAGTTGACAATCTGGCCACTCTCACTCATACAAATCAAAGGACCGCTTTCATGAGCAGAAGTCACAACTCACTCAGGATTCAGGTCATGTCACCTATGGTCATCCTAGTGAAATGTAAGTCTCTATTACTAACGGCATTATATAAAGAGACTAATCATTTCGTGGTCTGATCTTATACAAACTCTTTATGTAGGATACCTCCGCTCACATGTCTCTACATGAATGATCAGGATCAGATCATTTGTAGCACTTTACAACACTTGTAACACCTAGAAAGCGGGCCCTATCCGTAGTGTCACTAGGATAAGGTACCCAGCCTTATCCATCTACTACAGACTGTTTAGGTTATTATTTAAACAAGATCTACTTGTATGTCTCTACATACTTTTTTAAATTATATAAAATAACTTAGGATCTTAGTTTATTGGATTGAGTATATACTTATAAATAACACTTATTTTATTAATAATAATATGTTTATACAAAGTTTACAAACTATGAGATTACAAGGAGATTTAGGACAACAATCCCAACAGTTCTTTGCTTCATTGAACTCGTTATTGTAAAATGTAAGAATGAGGCAGGGTCAAATTCTTGATGGGCTAACACATAGCTGATGCCAATCCATTGCGTCGATGTTGTTCCTGATGTATTCTGTCAGGGGACTACGTTATGAAAAAAATTCCTTCTCTACGACGATGTCATTAAATTGACAGTTCCTTCCCCTTGTTTGCTTGGGTGATGCAGGTGCCACCCTTTTTCCTTTATTCTTTTACTTTTTCTTATAACTTTTGGCTTTTGGGCCAATGCTCTCTCCTCCTCCTCCAATTCTCTTTGGAGGATTCCTTTCTCTATCCAAGTCTTGGAGGCCTATATTCCTCAAGCCTATGTTCCAACTCGCTCAAACCAGACGAACTTTCTTCCTACCTTGTAACCATAAGGCCGCTTGTAACTTCTTCATTAATCTCATTCTCTTTTTCTTCTTCCATTATCAACATTCTTTTTCTTTTTAAATGCTACAGTGAAGACATTTCATTCGCATTTGATGATCGTGATAGGAATGCGTCCGGGTCAGCTGCCAAAGGGCTAAACCCTTGGGACCCTTCTTCATTTTCTTCAGTGGCCATCTCCGCTTCCAATGTAAGAGCATAACAGCCAACATTATCTAGTTCTTCCTCTACTGAGGTTGATGCCCCTTCATTCCTTTCTCTTTCTTGCTCACTTGCAGCCAATGCGACTTCAAGTTCTCGATGCATTGGCTAATCCACCTTTATACATTGTCTCTGAGAGAGGCTGGCTAAAATAGGTCCAAAAACCTCTTGCTCGTCTCTTCGAGCCAACTCACTAAGACCAAGCTGAGTTTCTTCAGACTGCTCAACAGGCTTCAACATAGGACTGTTGGACCTTGGTGGATCAATTGATGGTGGTGGTGGTGGTGTAACAAGGGGAGGGTCAGAGGGTGTATGCGGCAAAGTTGGAGATGATGCAGGAGAAAGAAGGCCTACCTCAATGGGAAAGATGGTGGCTAAGGGTTCAATGGTCAGGGGTACTTCCGAGCACATGGTAGGTGATGGCATGATTCTCAAGTGTTTAGGCACAAGGTCATGCATCTGTAGGTTTTAACGACAAACGTTTTGGTAAGGCCTTTTGATGCGACTACCGCGACAGGTTGGAGGAAGTTATGGACTTAGTTTTTTTTGGGTTTGAGGGAGATGGAAGGACTGAGTTTTAAATGGGGTTTAGAGGAGACAAACGGTCGTTAGGAGATGAAAGGTCTCATCGGGGTTTCTTTGTAGAGGGTCACACAAATACCATAGGTTTGGTTGAAGCAGTGGCTTTTCCGGAGGAAGATGAAGCGTTTGGCCGGCGACCGTGTTTAAAAACCTTCGAAGATGGGGATGGAGATGAAGGTGGAGAAGGAGAAACAAATAGAGAAGAGAAAGATCTTACTGAGCTATCTTTGACGAAGCTCATGCAATCATTTTGGTTAATAGAAGTGTCTGACATGGTTATCAACGAAAAAGCTTGAAAATTCTTGAAAATGGCGGCTAGAGTAGTGTAGACAGATGACAAGGAAGCTGAAAAAGGCTTAGGGCATTAGAAGAAAGTGAGGAAGAAGAAGAAGACTCAAAGAGAGGACCTAGGCTTTTATAGGCAAACGCATGAGGAGAGAGAGAGGGGACAAATGTGACTCGTGTGAGCTATATGTGACATTTCATTTGCTCATTTAATACAGACCTGAAAAGACACACATAGGGCCAGTTAAATACTCAAGTGGTTTGCCTCTGAATATAATGACTCTTCCTATTCCAATGCATGGTCATGCGTTGGTCCAACTCTAACGCACCAATTCAAATCTCCCAATTTAAGTTAACCATGATTGTGGTTGTTTTATCAACAAGCAATATCAAACACACAATCAAAAGTCACAAACTCAAAAATTTCTCTACCAAACAAGATTTCAAGCAAGAACATAAAGGAAGCATGATATACAGAAAGCAAAAATAAAGCATAGAAAAGGAAGCATTTCTAGAATCTAAGTATCTGGTTGCACGCAGGGATGACTCTGACGCAAGCTTCAAGCAGGCTCGTGTAGGTCGATGGATGTTTTACAACGCTCTGCATCCCTTTCAAAGTATGGCTTGGCTCTTTGCCCATTTACTTTGAAGGTTTTTTTTCCATCCCTAGAAATGAGCGTAAACACGAGTTAAATAGAAAGACATTTTTTTTACCAACAAATAATTCTTTCTTACCGAGATATTGGTCGTGCCAATGCTTGGTATTCTCCTTGTATATCTTTCCGTTTTCATACGCGTTCAGTCGCCATTCATCCAACTCCAGTGACTTCCAGGTCTAAGTTTAGCTTTTTAACCGCCCCCATAATTCTTTGTGTTCCAACTCTAGCGACAAGTGCATGCTTTCCCGAACACTAAGGCATACGAAGACATTCTTATTGGTGTCTTGAATGTGGTTTGGTATGCCCAGAGTGCCTAAAGTCTTTGTGGCCAATCCCTTCTCGACACATTGACTAACTTCTTCAGAATTGTTTTGATTTCTCTGTTTGAAATTTTAGCTTGCCCGTTTATTTGTGGGTGGTAGGCGGTGTCCATTTTGTGCCTAACATTATATTTAACAAGTAGTTTAGAAATAATACGGTTTATGAAATGCATATCTACATGACTGATTAACGCCTGTGTGTTCCAAAGCATGTGAAGATGTACTTTGCCAGGAATTTTGAAATAGTCACTGCATCATTCTTTGCATAAGCTGCTGCCTCAACCCATTTTGATACATAATCTACTACCACCAAGATATATTGTTGTCTGCAAGAGGGAGGAAATGGCCCCATGAAATCAATACCCCAAACATCTAATAGCTCCACTTCAAGTATGTTGTTCAGGGGAATTGCATTTCTTGCTGATATATTACCCGTGCATTGGCACTAGTCACATTTGATTACATAGTATCGTGCGACTTTAAATATCGTAGGCCAAAAGTACCCACTTTGAAAGACCTTTGCAGTAGTCTGTTGTCCTCCAAAGTGGCCTCCACAAGGGGAGTCATGACATTTAGATAGTATGCGTTGTACCTCAACTTCAGGAACACATTGACGCATGATCAAATCGAGGCCTTACTTGTAGAGGAATGGCTTATCCCAAAAGTAAACCTTGTTGTAGTGCATAAGCCTTTTTCTTTGTTGTGCATTGAACTCTTCGGGAAACTGCTTGGTGGTTAAGTAGTTGACAATGTCAGCATACCAAGGTTCTCGATCTTCAACTTTCAACAGGCATTTGTCAAAGAATTTTTCCTCAATTTCTGCTAGCCCTAACTGAAATTCCTTATTCTCCAAGTGCAGTAGTTAGTTAGCCACCTGATTCTCTATCCTTAATTTCCAGGTCAAATTATTGTAACAGTAGTACCTCGCGAATGAGTCTGGGCTTTGCGTCATTCTTATCCATCAAGAACTTAATGGCAGAGTGTTCACTATAGGTGGTTGCAAACGTACCAACCGAATATGCTCGAAAATTTTCAGTTGTAAACACCATCACCAACATTTTCTTCTCTGTGGTTATATAATGTTATTGAGATTCATTAAGCATCTTGGATGCATAGAAGATAAGGTGTATAACATTTCCCTTCTTATGACCCAACATTACTCAAACTGCTACATCGCTGGCATCACACATTAGGTTGAAAAGTTGTGTCCAATCAAAAGCCACCAGTATAGGTGTTGTTGTTAACATGTACCTCAAAGTTCAAATGCATGTTGGCAGTTTTCATCGAATACATAAGGTATGTTTTGTTCTAACAATGCGCTCAGTGGACACACAATTTGGAAAAAAAACCTTTGATAAATCTCCAGTGGAAACCTGCATGGCCTAAATAGCTTCTCAGGGCCTTGATATTTGCAGGTGCAGGTAACTTTGCAATCATGTCTATCTTTGCGTCATCAACTTCCAATCCTACCTTAGAAACCTTATGGCCAAGCACAACACCTTTTGTCACCATAAAGTAACATTTTTCCTAATTAAGCACCAAGTTAGTTTCCTCACATCTAGCAAAGACAGCTCCAAGGTTGTTAAGGCAAGTCAAGTAAGAGTCTCCAAAGATTGAGAAATCGTCCCCAAACACTTCGACAAATTGTTCCAGAAAATCAGAGAAGATGTACATCATACATCTTTGGAATATCCCTGGTGCGCTACATAGCCTAGAGGGTATGCCTTAGAACGCAGATATTGCAAAGAGACAAGTAAATGTTGTCTTATCTTGGTCTTCTAGGGTGTGATGGTTTGATTATAGCCAAAGTATCCATTCAAAAAGCAATAAAACATATTTTCGGTTAATCTGTCTAACATTTGATCAATGAAAGGGAGTGGAAAATGGTCCTTTTTGGTTGACGCATTCAATTTCCTGTAGTCATGCAGATGCACCATCTAATAATACTTCTGGATGGAATTAACTCGTTGTTACTCTTAATGACCATAGTTGTGCTACCTTTCTTTGGCACACATTGTACTGGGCTCACCTAGCTACTATAAAAAATAGGGCATATAAAACTTACGTCGAGCCATTTGATGATTCCTTTCTTTACTACCTCCTTTGTAAGAGGATTGAGCTTGTGCTAGGGCTCAATTGATCCTACATTCCCTTATTCTAATTTGATCTTGTGAATACAGTAAGATCGGTTGATCCCTCTGATATCAGTCAATGTCTAGCTTATTGCGTGTGTATGTTTCTTTAATATATGCAATAAAAGTTGTTTATTAGTAGGAGAAAGTTTAGATGAAATTATAACAAGTAAAGTACTATTGTTGCTAAGAAAAACATATTTAAGATGGTCATGAAGAGGTTTAAGTTCAAGTGTTAGTGGTTCCTTCAGAGAAAGGAGCATTGGCTTTGACTACCACTTGTCGAGACATAACGGCTCAAATTTCCTTACGCTTTCACTCAACGCATGGACCTCACATCCTTGGTCCACTTCCTGGTTCTCCTCTTCCCCAAGTAGTTGAATGATTCAATAAATTGATAAGATTCTGCATTATCGAGGAACTTCAGTGCGTTTAACAGATTGAATTTTATTTCTTGATCATCTACACGCATGGTCAGTTCCCCTTTATGTACATCAATCAAGAGTTTTTCGGTAGCTAAAAATGGGCATCCAAGAATGATTGAGACGTCTCTATCAGCCTCATAGTCCAGAATAATAAAGTCTATGAAAAAAATAAAATTTTCAACCTTTATTAATACATCTTTGATATTTTCCTCAGGGTATGTGATGGATCTGTCAGCAAGTTGTAGCGTTACCGAGGTAGGCGTTGCTTCACCATTCTCGATCGTTTTGAAAATTGAGAGAGGCATCAAGTTGATGCTAGCTCCCAAGTCACATAACACATGACGCACATCTATTCCTCCAATCGAGTGTGGGACTGTAAAGCTACCTGGGTCTCTTTGCTTCTCAGGAATATTTATGCTGATCAGTGCATTACACTTCTGAGTCAATGCCACAGATTCAAAGTCGCTGATCTTTCTTTTTTTCGAAATATCCTTCAGAAACTTCATGTAACTTGATGTTGATGTGTAACTGCTTATTAACATCGAGGAATCGTTTGAACTGATTTTTGTCATTCTTCTTTTGTAGGCGTTGGGAGAAAGGCGCATTCAGACGCACATCAGTTACCCTTACGTTGGACATGCTTGGTTGAGAATGCTCTTTCTGATTCGACTCTTTCAGGTGTCGTAGTTGCTTGAGATGTTTTTACAGGTGTGTCTACAGGCGTTGAAGGATGATGATTATCTTTTCTTGGGTTTTTTCTCTTTTCTTCCATTAGTAGTCTACCACTACATAATGTCACTGCTTGACATTTTTGCTTTCCATTGTTCTGTCCGGGTGCTTCAATGTTGCTGGGAAGAAGCCATGCGACTAGCCCTTCAACTCACTTGCAATTTGTCCAACCTACATCTCTAGATTTCTGATCGATGATGCTTGACTTTTTAATAACTCATCATTTTGGGCTATGTACTTTTTCAACAGGTTCTCAAGCGGAGGAGACAAATTTGACGCATTGCCTTCTCTGTTGAAAGACTGATGCTGCGATTTCTGTTGTATGGGCTGGAATCCAGGCAGCGGTCTTTGCCTGTGTTGCTAATGCATTCTAGACTGGTCTTAATTCTATTAGTGACCACTCCATAAAAAGTTCAGATGGTTTTTTCATCTAGGGTTGTACGTATAGAAAAATGGGTTATTCTTCACGAAATAAACTGATTGAAGATTTTTGGGGCAATTATTATAGGTATGTCGCTCTTCGCAACCCACACAACTTAACATGGGTTGCCGAATGCGTCCATCTGATGCACGCTCTGTATTTGGTCTGCATTTTTCATTGTTAAATTTTTCAGCAAGTTTGTCATTACAACAACCTGCTGAAAGATTAATTACGACGTTAGTATCGATCACATTCTGTTGTCACCTCCTATTGTCTGTTCTGGAATCATATGCGTCTCAACTCACTCCTTATTGTATTTGGAAATTCTATATAAAATCTCCTTGGCTTTATTGTAAGATTTTTCCATATAGTTGCATGCGGCGGCTACCTCTACTACCATCTAAGATGGTCTATTCAATCCTCTATAGAAAGTCTCCATCTGGATAGTTAGAGGCAATTCGTGGTTAGGGTAGTCTTTTACTAGCCTTTTGAATCTTTCCTACGCGTCATTGAGTGTCTCAGGTCTCCTTACTCAAAATTCATAATCTCTCGACACCTCATTGTTTTGATTGTGGGAGGGAAGTATTTTTGCATGAATTTATCTACTAGTTTGTCCCACGTCGTTAACTCGCTAGGCTCCAAGGAGCTCGCCTATTGCTTGGCATCATCTCATAGTGAATATAAGAATAAAGATAATCTAATTGCTTCTGGCACAATTCCAAGAATCACAAATGAATTATAGGTCTCCAGGAAGCATTTTATATAAGTGTGTGAGTCTTCGCTGCAGTCTATTGTAGCATGAAATATTTCATTTCAAATATGGTCCCATCAGACATTGGATAAATATCCCAGGTGAAAAATCATACAACACAGGCGATGCATATTCACGCATCAAACCCTTACTATTATTCGCCATAAGGATTGGATTTGCGGAAGCATTGGCTAACTGTTGAGCCAAATTTTGGTTATCTTAGTTGTTTGTCAATTGTTATTGCCTTAACCTTCGACGTCTATTCGATCCATTTCTCCGTCTGAAGGTCTTCTCAATCTTTGGGTCATATCTGAGTTTCGGAGTTCTCGTTCTATTCATAAAACGTTTACAAGTCTAGGCTTAACTTGTAATACACCTTCAATTGGAAGTTCTACAAAAAGATACAATGACCAAATTCAAATTAGTTATATTGCTAGAATCCCCGACAATAGTGCCAAAAACTTGTTGCATTTACTCGTTTTGTGATTTTGAAGTTGATTGATAGTGAGAATGATTGATTATGGGGAAGATGAATGATCTATCTCTTGGTTTGAGATGATAGATTTATGTTCAAGCACATTTTGTCAGTTCCATACAAGTTTTCTTAAGTTAGACACAAGTATAAATCTAACTCAAGTGTCCTGGTAAGTCTAGGGTCTAATGCGGGGAATTTAGAGTAGACTAATGCAAAATGGTCGACTGATCTATTGTAGCGGTTTACTAATTAGTTGATATGCGTTGGTTATATACACTGAACTACTTAGCATGCTTGCAAGAGGAAGTAGGAGTTCAAATAAAGGAGAATAGGGTACATGGATGAATGGATCATGCATTAGATGGTATGCGTTGATTTCTTAGTTAAAACAACAAGCCTATATGAGCACAGTGACAGTGAAATGGAGATGGTGAAGATGCCTACTAGAATCTAAGTTTATATATGTGTTGCGTTTAAAGTATGTTCTCTAATTTATGCTCAATACCTCTTGATGTGAATGCCACATTTATCCTATCTCTAGGTTGCATGAGTTAGTCAAAATGAACAGACAAATGACATAAATAACTTTATCTCTAGAATTACTCAATGCCCTAGCTTGATGAGTTCCGCAAATAACTACTTTCTCGAGAAACTAAGTGCTTTTAACTTCAAATAAACTTCACACACACAAACAACTAAATAATCTAATAGATGGGAATTAGGAAATGGTTGAAATGGAGACTGAATTAAAGAAAATATGTTTTGATACATAGAATCTCAGTTCAATCAAATAAGATAGTGAATGAGAATGCTAAGTTAGGGAGAGAAGTCAAGCCCAAGGTTCAATCTCTTGTCCTATTTGGCTCGTTTTTATGCTTGTTATTGACAACTATGTAGAAGGGATGAAGAAGATGTCTCACTCGAACTTTTCTCTGATAGCACGTCGTTACCAACGGTGGAAAATGGCAATTGTTCCTCCTCTTTCTTTCTTACAGTCGGTAGAGATGAAGGATCTACAGATTTTATAAGTGTTTATATCTCTAACTCCTAACTAATTAACTCCTTCAACCGCAGACAACTTTTCCTTATATAGGCAATCAGATCAGCCACTTGGTGATGTGATTACATTAAATTTCATACCCTGAGACAGTCACCTGCCATTCTACCTCGACCAAATGCCACCAATCAGTTGTCCATGCTCGCTAGTTGTGATTTAATGTTAATTGCATAAGCCAAATGTATCTACCATGCCAGATCAGCTGGACGCATGCTTCTTGTGTTGGCTTTGTCTGCAATACTTAGTAAATTCTCTTGATTCATGCATTGTAGTGTGTTAGTGATGCAATTTTTTACTTAAAGGATACTTTTAAATGAGTTTATCATATGTATACAATTTCATGAGTTTTCTTTTATTATGAATGCATTTATTAGGGATGCATCGCATGATGCAATAGATTGCCATGACTCGATTCCTTGAGATGGAGTTGTCATGTGTGGTAGGGAGTAGCTTTCTTTTGACGAAGTATAATCACACGTTCGCCTCTGGACTAAGGCTATGCGGTGATCGTGTTTTGATCCCTTTTGCTGAGATTTTCCACTTTGTCCTAGGCATGGCAATCGTCTTCAACGCATCTTTTCAGTTCTTCTCACATTGGTTCCTCAATGATTCGATTGCCTTTGGCCGTGGGGTCTGTGGTTAGGTATAAGAGTGTTCTGATTCATTTGAAGCTAAATCCAATCTTTGCATCTCCAATCTTGGAGAAGTATTTACTATCATAGAGGGTCCCTTCATAGAATGTGTGGACCATTTGTGCTTTCAGCTTCTGTGGTCCTTCACAAAATTTTGCCACCTTATGTTGCTCATTACATTCATTATGAAGGCAGGTAGTGGAGCATCCTCGAGGAAGAATCCTCTATCCAATAGTAGTGGTAATCGCTTCTTTGACGCCTTCCTCTCTACCGCCTCAATGGGCATTTTGCCCTTATCCTTTCTTCTCTCATCAGGGCTAGTAGATATCCTGTTTCCCTCTCCTCTTTCTTTTGTCAATGCGACTCCCTCCTTCACTGCTTTGTTTCCAGATTTTTTTGGCTGCTTTTTCCTTACAACCTTCTTCTTTTTCTCCTTTCCTTTATGATTATTGCCCTTCTTGGCGATGTTTTTTTTTTTTGTTTTCTTGGCTTCTTTTGCCACATCGCTACTTTAATCCTCCATATTTTTTTCAAATTCAACTGTGGCTTTATCCGCACTATCCAATTCCTTAGGCTCATGAGGCCTACATCTTGCCGCATTAGCGGCTTCTTCTATTTTTTCATCATGTACTTCTATATCAAATTATGTCACTTTGTGCTTCCCTTCTCAGTTCTTGGAAGCTCTACTTCATCTTCTTAGATTTTTCGGCAACCTAAGTCACTAACTGCTCCACAGAGGATGCGAAGAGATGTACTTCTTCCTCAACCACCACTTTAGCTGTGTGACGCCTTCGTTACAGTGGTGTTTCCTCTTTGTTCTCTTTTTCTTCATCTAGATCTATTCTGAGTATGGCCACCTTGCTCGCCATTGTTTCATCTTCTCTTTGCCCAACCATTTTCTTTCTATGTTGGTTTTCGACGCCTTCATTGTCCAGGCTTTCTAGTGGCCGTATCAAGATCTCACCAAATACCTCCCTTTCATCTCTTCTCCTCGACTCATTAGCGCTCATCAGCTCGCTTGTGTTAGACTGATCTGGCTGCATCCCCAACTTAGGTCTTTTGGGGTAGACTTTTTTCTTGCATGGTCTGGTGATCCCCACAATGGTCTTGGTTTTTCTTTCCAATGGTGATGAAGATCATGAAAGTGCTGAGGTTTGAGGGAAGGTCATGGTTGGCGGTGTCAGGAGAGCTGGGTCGATAAAGTTGGGTCTCCGGGCAGATGAAGGGGCGTTTTGGTGGAAGGGATTTTCTTCTAACGGTGTGATTTCCAACAAGCGTAGGATGCTTGTTGGTATTACGACTTCGTAAAGCTGGTCGGTGGAAGATAGTTGTGAAGAATCTCTCGGTTTTAATGGTGTTGATGTGGCGTCATCCTTAATGGTGGTTTTCTGGCTGTCCATGAGTAGGTTTTTCTGAAGGAAGGCAGGAAACCAAGTGAATTAGGGTGTCGAAATAGTCACCAAAAAGCTAGCATAGAAAGTGCTTGAGGGGAAGGTTTGTAAGTGGAAAAATGAAAAAGTGAAGATGAAAGGCCTTTTATAGGCGTTAGTGGGTAGCGCGCAAATTGAGGCATGCATCAGTGTTATGATGGCACATTTATTGAAAAGGGAAATGTGGCAGGCAATGTGGAGTAGCGCTTTCAAGTGGCACCACATGATGGACGTCATTTCAAATTTCCACTAATGGTTGCAATTCCACTCGGTTAAATGTATTGGATGTGTTGAAGTAATTTTTTCAATGCATCCAACACTCAACGCAATACTCTTTTGATTTTTTAAGAATCCAAATTTCATACAATTTATATTGTAATCAGCCAATCACCATAAAAGTTCAAGCCAATTTCAACAGAGAATTATAGAACTAAGAAAGCAATAAAGATAAAAGAATCATAAAACTAAGAAAGCAATAAAGATAAAAGTTAGGATGCGCCCCTGTTAAGATGCCATTATTTTGCCGCAGGAACCAACTGCATGTTCTTCACTCAGGCTTTCCAAGATCAATGGAGACTTTATTGCGATTAACTTCGTCTCCATATTAGGGTTTAATGCATTACCCATTTACTTTAAATACATTAGTTGCATCGTCATTGGTTAACCCTAAACACAATGCAGAAAGATTTCTTTGATTATGAATGAGCTAGACCAACACGATTGCAATTAACTGGGAAATAAATGTAGTTGCTACTTAAACAAGAGAATTTTTTTAACAACACATTAAGTTTTCTTACAGATGCGTTGGTCATGCCAACGCTTAGTTCTTTCTTTATAATTTTTGCACTCTCATAGGCCTGAAGCCTCTATTCGTCAAACTCATTTAATTGTAATTTCTTCACATTGCTAGCGGCTTGCAGGTCCAGGTTTAGCTTCTTTGTAGCCCAATGAGCTTTGTGCTCTAACTTCAAAGGTAGATGGCATGCCTCACCGAATATTAACACATATGGAGACATCTCAAGAGGTGTCTTATACGTTGTGCGATAGGCCCATAAAGTTTCGTTGAGTTTCATCACCTAGTCTTTTCGAGTAGTGTACCCCACATTCTCCAAGATGGACTTGATCCCTCGATTTGAAACTTCAGCCTGCTCGTTGGTCTGCTGATGGTACGTTGTGGCAATCCTATGCTGAACATTATATTTAATTAGCAATTTACTATTGATGCGATTAATGAAATGTGTACCTTCATCGCTAATGATCGCTCTTGGAGTGCCAAACCGTGTGAAGATGTGCTTTTAAAAGAATTTGGATTCTATTACTGCATAATTCTTAGCACAAGAAATAGCCTCAACCCATTTAGATACATAGTCAACAACTACCAAGATGTAGTTATGGCTGCATGATGGAGGAAACAAGCCCGTGAAATCTATGCCCTAAACATCAAACAATTCAACTTCTAAAATCGCTGTTAGAGGTATCTCATTTCTCTTTGAAATATCACCTATCTGTTGGCAATTGTCATGTCGTACTACAAAGTCTCTAGCGTATTTGAACTGAAGGGATCAAATCCCAAGCAGAAGCATGTGATTGCTTTGCAAAATTGTTAGAGTTAGAAAACACACAGTGGAACTAAATTGGATCATTAAGCATTCTAATTCATTAATTTTGGCTTTAAATTAAGCATGCTCATAAATTAATAAAAGGGTTTCATGACATACCTTTGAAGAAACACTTGAAACTCGAATCCAGCTGCAAATCTTCTCCAAATTAGCTTATGAACCACCACAAGGTCTTCCCTACTATCCTCTTGGTGCCTTAGATTGAGTCATGGGACTCAAAATAAGCTTGAATTAAAGGAAAAGAAGATGAGAGGTTTCTAGTTGTTAGACTTGTGAAGAACTCTTCTTTAAGACAGATTTTCAACCAAAATCAACCCTTTTGCATGCTCAATTCCATTGAGATTCTTCAATATATAATGCATGAAAATCATGCAAGAACAATTGCTGCATGAATTGCAGCTCATGCTTGGATTAATGACTGAAAATTATGGTGGAATGTGTGTAAGCTTCTTTGTTGGAAAGTGGAAAAGTTCCACTTTGTTTTCAATCTAACATAAACAAAATATGGTATAAAAATAATAACTAATGGATAAACAATCAAGATTAACATGCATTTAAGAGAAGAAAAGAGGGAAGAGCTAAACCATTTTGTAGATTCCCAATTTCTTCATGATTCCCTCCACGTCTTCTTCGAAACATCTCTTCAATGATCAAGGGGCACTACCACAAGTGAAACCTTGTTATTCTCTATGATCCGAAGAACTGGATGTGTGGTCTCCAAGACTTGGAAGACGAGGAAGCAGTAGTAGAAAAAAAGAGAGATTTTAAGAGAAGTAGTAGGCGACTAGGATTCAAAATTCTCAATTCATTTGTGTCACAAACATGGGCCATGAAGACCTATTTATAGAGAAGAGGGGTGACCCCCTTCTCCTAGTCTTTCCTCTCTTTCCTATTCCTTGTTCTAATTTAATTAAATAACTTTTATTTAATTAATTAATCCAATAATGAAATAACTATATATATTAAATCCAACTTAATATATATAATTAACTAATAAATACATAAACATCACATATTTATTTATCTCCGCAAAAATTAATTAATTAATTAATTAATTAGTTAACCATTAATTAATCAATTAAACGACTATATTAAATCATATTTAATATATAATTAATCAACATATAATTATCACATGTTTACATCTCTTTAATATTTGAATCTTATTCAAATATTTTTCTCTCTTAATTATAGATCACATCTATAATTAACCATATTATATTAATTGCATTAATATGCAATTGATTGAACAATTCAAACCATTCCTCTTATATATCCTTTAGTGAGCTAGCAAGGGGACCTTATGGACTACAGATTGGAAGCTCCAATGATATAAGATTAATTAATTAAACTCTTTAATTAAATTAATCAATTTTCATTAATTATCGGACACTCCATTAAAGACCAATGGTTGCACTCTTCGCACTGTAGATTTAATTTTGTGTCCACAGATATAACCAATCAATAGTGAGTCGACCCTTCAGAAATTGCTCATAACTATAGCTAGGCCAAAATACCATTTTACCGCTATATTATATAACTCCTTAAATACCACTGATCCCTCTAATGAACAAACAGTTTATAGTCCAATTATAAACTAACACCTCTCGAGTCAGTGAGAGGTTGAGGCCTCAATGTTCAAGACTCAGAATCAGCTATTAAGGGAGCAATTTATCTACTTTTCCTAAGATCAGGAGGGACATGGTTTATTAGTTGAACTATAAACCAATTGTTCAACAGAGGATTAGTGGAAGCTTAAGGAGCAAGATGTATTTACAGGGGTAAAATGGTAAGTTTGACCTAGTTGTAAATACGAACGACCTGTGAAGGATCTATTTACTGATCATGGTTAACTCAAGTGGACATAAATATATCTACAGTGAGGAGAGTGCAACCATCAAGCTATAGTGGTATGTCTCGGTGGTTAATGAATATTGATTAACTCGGGTTAAAGAGTTTAATCGATTAATCTCAAATCGTTGGAGCTCATGATCTGTAGGTTCATAAGGTTCTTCTACTAGTTTGTAAAAGATTAAACCTTGGATTAGAATATTGAGCAAATTTGAAACATTCAAATTCAAAATTAGTGTTTGAATTTGAAATGTTAAATTCAACTTAGGGTTTGGATAGTTATATTCAATATAATTAATGATTAATTTTATCGAAATTAAACGTAATTGGAGAGTTTAAAATATTTAAATATTGATTACATGAATAGGATTCAGGTTTAAATTAGGTGTTCTATTAATTTAATATTTGATATTAATTTATTATTTAATTAATTAAATATGTTTAGTTAATTAATAAATCAAATTTAATTTTTTTAGAATTCAAGTTTATTTATCTAAATTAATTTAAAAATAAAATTAATTAGATTTTTAAAAAATACAAATTGAGTGGAAAAATCCAACATTGAAGTTTGTTAGTAGATTTTTCCACAATTCAATACCTAAGCCACCCACTTAGTGCTAATTGAAGTGTCAATTAACTTAATAAGTGAGTGTTTGCATGATTTATATTGATAAATACTCCAAATCTTAGTGGATTGCCTTCATGCAATCTGATTTTCTGAGAATTTCAAGCAAAATTAGTTCTTTGCTTTCAAACTTTCTCAAACCCTCTTAATTTTGAGTTTCCACCACTCAATCCAAGACGGAGAATAGTAGAGAAGCTCCTCTTGGTGGTCTACTATGGATTTAAAGGTCAAATTCGTGGTGTTCAGCTAGGATCAATAAAGGTATACATTCTAGAAACCCTTGTTTTAGAAAAACTGTTTTTAGCATGCTTTGAACTCAAATTAAGTGTAATTAGAGTGCTTAATGATTCTGTTAGCTTCTACATTTTGCATCTTTACTCTATCAGGCTAAGAAAGTCACTCTCACTCATACAAATCAAAAGATTACCCTCATAGATAGAAGTTCACAACTCACTCAGAATTAAGGTCAAGTCACCTATGGTCATCCTAGTGAAATGTAAGTCCCTTTTAGCAACAGTGTCATATAAAGAGACTATTCATTTCATGATTTGGTCTAATACAAACTCTTTGTATAGAATACCCCTGCTCACATGTCTCTACATGAATGATCAGAAACAGATCGTTTATAGCACTTTACAAAAATTGTATCATCTATAAAGCAGGCCGCAAATCTTAGTGTCACCAGGATAAGGTACCCAACATTATTCATCTATTACAAATTATTTTAGGTTATTACTTAAACATGATCCACCTGTATGTCTCTATATCAGGGGTAGTCATTCAAACCGCAAAAACCGAATCGTTTCTAAAAATCAAACTGAACTGAAAACTCAGTGAAACCAAAAAATGTGATTCGATCCGATTTGAAGAAAGTTTGAAACCGAATTAATTCGGTTTGGTTCAGTTTCACTTTCGAAAGCCGAATTTAAAATCGAACCGAACCATTTTTAACTAATATATATATTTATTTATTTAAAAAAAGTGTAAAACCGAATTTAAAACCGAACCGTTTTTAATTTAAAGAACAAAACTGAATTTAAAACCAAACCAAACCGTTTTTTAATTTAAAAAATATAACATGGATTTTTTAAACATGCCAAAATCGAATTTGAAACCGAGCCAAACCGCATATATGCGGTTCGGTTCGATTCGGTTTGACCACTAAACCGAATCAAACCGAACCATTTCCACCCCTACTCTATATACATGTTTAAGTTTCATAAAATAACCTTGGATCATAGTTTATTGGATTGAATTAATGCAGTATAAACATAAATAAAATACCTTTTATTTTATTAGATATATTATTTGTCTTTACAAACTACAAGATACACTCGATTTAGGACATTTAACTCCAACATGAATAAGGTGGGCCAGTAATACCCACATTGAAGGACTTTAGCTGTTATTCTATCTTCGCCGAAATGATCGCCAAAAGGTGACTCATGGCGTTGAAAAAGTATTTGTTGGTATGCGGTTTCAGGGATGCATTTCTTGAAGATATGATCAAGACCGCGTTTGTACAGGTGGGGTTCATCCCAATAGTAGAACTTATATTCGTGCATCAGTTTCTTCTTTTGTTGTGCGTTGTAATCCTCAAGGAATTTTTTGCATACCAAGAAATTGACAATATCAGCATACTGATAGAATGTACAAGCATTCAGCAGAAGAAATCAGAATTAATAAGCACTCTAATTACATTTAATTTGAGTTTAAAAGCATGCATGAAGAAGAGGGTTTCAGAATGTTATACCTTTGATGAATCTAAAAAATTTCAGCTCCTCTCCACGAATTGGAACTTCACAACACCAGTAGACCACCGATATGATCTTCTCTACTATTCTACAACTTGAATTAATAGTTAGAATCTTAGATTGAGGTTAGTTAGGTGAAGAGAGTGAAGAGGGTTTGAGAGATTTTTTTGAATTTCTGGAATTCAACTTGCATTTTTTTTTTTTTTTTTTTACTTCAAATCTAAAATCTCAACATATCTATGAAGAAAAAACATGCAAGCACTCCAATCCTCAACTCATTGATACCTCAAGGAGCTGATTATGGTGGGCTAAGTGTTAATTAGAGGATTAATCCAACAATAATTTCCCTTTTTTCTTTTTTAAATTCATTTTTCAAAATTAAAATTAAAATAAATTTTCACAAAACTAAATTTTAACTAAATTCAAAACTGAATTTTGAATTCCAAAAATTTCAAATTTTTTTATTTAAATAGATAATTAAACAAAATTAATTAATAATTTAATATCAAATATAAATTAATTAAACGCCTAATTTAAACATGAATCCTATTCATGTTAGTTCAATATTTAAATCAATATTTAAATATTCTAATCTCTCTGATTCCATTTAATTTCAACAATATTAAATGTTTTGATAAATGTTTTAATTGCATCTAATACAATTAATCAAACCCTATTGAATTTGAACACTTCAAATTCAAAACCTTAATTTCGATTTTGAACATTTCAAAACCACTTAATTCAATAATCCAAGATATAGTTTTACGAGCTAGTAGAGGGATCTTATAGACATAGATCATGAATTCCAACAATTTGAGATTAATTGGCTAAACTCTTTAGACCAATTTAATCAATATTCGTTAACTACTAAGACACACTACTATAGCTCAAACAGGTGCAATGACTAATGTTTTTTTTCAGCGTCTCAAATGCTTGCAAACAACATTCGTCAAAAATAAAAGGTCTGTTGATTTCAAGTAGCATACTCAATGGCCGCATGATTTTTGAGAAATCCTTAACGAATTTGCAATAAAAGTCTGTGTGACCTAGGAAACTTCTTAAGGTTTTCACGTTCCTTGGAAGAGATAGTCTTTCTATAGCTTTCAATCACTCCCAAGCCAACTTTGGATACCTTGTGCCCTAGCAAAATTCCTTTATGCACTATGAAATGACATTTTTCTCAGTTCAATACAAGATTGGTGTGGCAAAATTCCTGGTGAGAAATCATACAGATTAGCGATGCATAGTCTCAAATATGTTTGTTGCAATCATTTGCTAAAGGTATGGGGTTTGTCATTGCAATGCGTTGTTGGCTGCATTTGGTGTTACTGGATTTTTTTAGTACATTAGGAACCAAGGGGTTGGGTTGCTCATCCATTGCTTGAGCTCTGTTCCTTTGACGCCTTTTTCTATTGTTTCTTATCTGACAATGGAATATTAACTCGATTTCAGGGTCATATAATAGCTGAAGTGTTGTCCCTTACTCACACAATGTGTTGCACTCCTCGGACATGTATGCAATACACCCGAAATTGAGTTCCTGCAAAAATCAAAAGCAAAAGAAAATTAGCACATTCTAGTTTTTAATGTCCCCAGCAACGACGCCAAAAACTTGTTATCATTCTAGGTTGATGCAATGAAATGTCTTATGTCGTGCTTCTTCAATATGAATATTTATTAATCTAGATACAATGTTTTCTCTAGTTAGATCCAAGTATAATACTAACTAGAGTATGCCTCAGTGTGATCCGAGTGTCAAACTCAGGGATATGCAATTAAAATATGCGATCAAGTTTTGCTCGATCTTGATGCAGTCTTTTGATTATAAATTAAGGATGGAAATGTATATATCTAACTATCCTATTTAATCTAGGTGATGGGATGGATGAAATAGATGCGATGATAACTGTAATTCAAAATAAAACAATGTGCGACGAGAACGGATGAAATACAAATAGACGAATAGGGTTGAGAAATATTCATCAATATTCTCCTAAGCAGTGTATAGGTTAAGTGTTCATGCCAGAAACTCACAATTCACGAACTACACCTCTCGGTTTTGATGCCACACTACCTTATTTCTAGAATGCATGTGTTGAGTTTTGATTGCGAAAGATTATCTTTATCTTTAAAGTTACTTTTTTCCTTGTTAGATAGGTTCCACAATCGCTTCCTTTCCTAAGGCATTAATTATTTTGTACTTAGATCAATCTCTCGATTTAATCTTAGCAATTCAATAAACACATGTCAGAACAAGATGAACACCTATTTATGCATGACTTAGTGAAAAATGTTAACTACTATCCCTCAACCCATAGATAATCTAGCTACTCATGCTTGTGGAAGAAGACAGAAATATATGAAACACGGAAGGAATTGAATTCATATTAAGAATAGTATTTATCAATCATTACACTTAATACAAATATAAAGGAATAGATAATGCAAGAAATAAAAGATAAGTGAAGAAATCAAGTTGTAGGTGACAATCTCTTGCTCCCTAAGGCTCTATGTTGTGACTGCTTTATGCTAACTGCAATGATCTGGAGGGACTCTCTCTTCCTCCCCGGACAATTATCAAGCTCTCATTCAAATTTCTCACAGAAGAAGCATAAAGGAATGGTGGTTATAGAAGATTAGGGCGGAGTTTTGACAGAACTTCCCCTCTTTCATGGATGAAGTTATCTTCAACTTCTTGGGTGGGCTATTTATAAGAGTAAAAAAGTGAAGATCATCGCCTTTTTCTAATGATGGTCTGACGCTTCGCATTAAATTCCACACCCTGCTGCGTAGCCTACTACATGTCAAAGATCCACTGGAGATGCAATGAACCTATCACGTCGGCCACCAACTTGCTCTGTTAACTTGACTTCCACCGCCCAAACATTTTTCATTTTCTTTTTGTCATTTTCTGCTTCATCGCGTGGTGCTATGCGTTGTAGAATTGGTGTCCACACTGATGCGTTTTCAGTTACTGCTTGTTTTGTTTTCTTTTTTGTTCATCCTGTGTTCAAAAGTGACATATTTCATACTATTTCGAGGATTGTTAGTTTTTTAATCTCATGATCACAAAGTACAGTTGTTCATGTTGATTCTTTGTCAAGTTGACGCATTTTCCTTTGATTTTTCTTAATTTTCTCAATAAAAGGACAGAATAACTTGTATTTCTACAAGTTATCATTGGGTAAGTCAGTAAAGATGGTTTCCCCATTCGATTGGTTGTTGGAAGCTCAATGCTGATGACTTTTGGTGCAACATTAGGAAGTTGGGTGGATTAGGGTGGGTGGTTTGTGATTCTCAAGACTCTTCTATCTACTTTGGATTCAAAAGATTTGATAAGGGTGACCTATCAAGGCTTTTGAAGGGGAGGTTATTCAGGTTGGCATTTATTCCCTCCTCCAATTGAGAAGGGAAGCATGTCAATCTCTCCTTGTGGAGATGGATTCAATAGATATCATTGGGGCCCTAAATGATTCGGACGTTGAACTCTCTGAAATAAAGAATGTGATAGATGCCATTGTTGTGCTTGTCAAGCATTTTGACGAGGTTTCTTTTCGTTATTATAACCGTTCTTGTAAATTTGTCGCCCATTCTCTAACACGTGTAGTGGAGAGAGGAAAATGCAATCTATTTTGATATGCGTTGATTTCTATGCTCTGATGGTCATGCGTTGAATTGAAGAATATACGTTAATCGTGTATGCGATGACCATGCATTCCTGTCACAAGTTTTCTTTCCTTCTCGCTAAGTATAACGAGAATGCAAGTTTCTCAGGATGATCCAAGGTCGAACACAGAGACTTGTAACTAAATTATGTTTGTAAAGTAATGCGTTTAAGGTGGTGAATAAGAATAAAAAGAAAGAAGTTAATTGTTGTGCGCTACTCCTACTCCTAGCTAAACAGATTGAGCAATGGAAGTTTGACTATGAGAATTGGTGGAGACGCGGCAACTGTTAACGTGTAATAAGATGCATGAAAAAAATAGATTGGTGGTGGGGATAAATTCACCGCATCATTAAGCTTGGTCGAAAGGGTAATCCCAGCTCGCCACACTAATGCATCGCACACCTCTCGGTGGTCAGCTACATGCTTATATCTCTATAACGCATGGTTGCATTGAGCATAAGAATATTCCAATCTCTAGGAACACTGCTTACTTTGCTTAGTGAGTTCCACTACTTACCCTCTCGAGCAGTTGGTTATAGTCACTTAGCTCATAGACAAGCATTGCTATGGCCTTACACTAAGCAAATAGGATTGACTTAGTATACTCGCACAACGCACACCTCCGGATGGTTTGCTACATGCTTCATATCTCTATATCGCATGATTGAGTATGTTGCAACTCTTGCAATCTCCTATTAGCTCATTACAATGAAAGTAAAAGATGATAAAGAAGAAGATGATGAAGATGGTGTTGAAGGAACTAAAGAGATGCATTGATTACAAAATGTAATACAATACAGAGATAAGAAGAATGAAGAATGAAATTTAATATTGATATTTTGCTAATTTAATATTTTTTTTAAAAAAAATATTACAAATAATGAAGAATGAAAAAATAGGCAATAAAAAAGCATAGAATATGTATTTTGCTAATTTAATAATTTTTTTAAAAAAATTGATTGTACATTTTTTTTAAGAATTATTTATTGATGTAACATTTTATTGATATTTTCATCAAATTTCATAAAATTGAGACTCCCAACATTTCCATTCATATCAACATTTTAAACCTTTTGTCCAATTCGATAATTAAAGATAGGAAGAGCCATCGGAGAAAATTTTTGTAAGAGAGCAACAGTTAAAAATACTTAATTTCATATATTAGAACGAGAAAAAAAATCTTTGGATAATTGTTAAAATGAATATAACTTAATTGGCATATAATATGTACCTATGAATTGTACATAATAATAATAATAATAATAATAATTTTTTTTAAAAAAAAAAAAAACTCTTCGCAAATATTACTAAAAAATGCAGAAAAAAAAAAACTAAGGAGAAAAAAGTGAAAACTGTGTTAATTACGCGAAACTGGATTTTTCTATAGTTTTATTTCATTATATAGATTTTCTGAAAGATTTTAATTAAGGAAATAGTATTTTACACCGTTTGAACCAAATAATTGTAATTATTTGAATAGAAAGATAAAAAAAAAAAATTTTAAAAAAATCATTTATAAAGTTTTAAAAGATCAGATGAGGTGACTTTTTGTTCAAACATATTTCAACTATTAGATCGTGATGTTTCATATTTATAAAATCAAATCTAAACACACTCATATATGAAAAAAAAAAAAAAAAATACTACACTTCAATTCAAATAGTTATAATCTACCAAATCTATGTGACTTTTATATTCTTGGTTTGAAAATTTTCAATTCATTAACTATGAAGGGATTTTTATTTTAGTTATAATTTGAAATGAACTATTAATAATAGTTAAACCTTATAGAGCCAAAATGTTATAAGTATTTGCCAAAGTGAAAATAGCATCAACTAACTTATTATATGTATTAGCGAATTTTCCACCTCTATTGCATTTAAAAAAAGTTACAAGTATGAGACTAATTAAATTTTCAACCAACATTTTTTGTTGGTCTAAGATCGATAAATATAACAAACACTTACAGTTGTGTGCGTGAATGCGTGTGTGTGTGGTGTATCATTTAAATTATATAGTTTAACTGCCTCAGTTGTATAGCTCACCAAAATAATTGACTTGTACTCCTTCCTAAGAAGTTAGAGGTTAAAATTTGTCGTATCTTTATTTATTATTATTATTTTATATAAAAAAAAAACTACCATTATATATGTGTCGTTAAATCTTTTGAAGTTTTGATGATGAAATTTTCAAATCAACATTTTCCATTATGAAGTTTTCATATAATACATTTCTCGACTTCAACCAAATAAAATGAATTGTAAATGTGCTAATGCAAAAATACCCAATTCTAAAAATAAAAGAAAACTAATCTTTTGCTAATTATGTCACATCTTTCCTCGTGATTGTGGTTCTCATCCATCGCAAATTATTCGGATCCCTGATGCGATTTAAATGTGCATCGCAATTTTTTTTTGAAAATCTCCATGTTGGCTGTTTAGATCGCTAATGCGATTTAAATGTACTCCAATTTTATATATTTATTGAGAATCCTTTCAAAAAACTATTTATTGAGAATAATAGCAAGAATATTCTAATAAAAACTATTTATTGAGAATAATAGCAAGAATATTCTAATAAAAATACATATACTTTAAATTCACCGCATCATTAAGCTTGGTCCCAAGGGTAATCCCAGCTCGCCATACTAACGCATCGCACACCTCTCGGTGGTCAGCCACATACTTATATCTCTATAATGCATGGTTGCGTTGAGCATAAGAATATTCCTATCTCTAAGAACACTGCTTACTTTGCTTAGTGAGTGTCACTACTTACTCTCTCGGTCAGTTGGTTAGCTCATAGACAAGCATTGCTATGACCTCACACTAAGCAAAGAGAATTGGCTTACTATACTCGTGCGATGCACACCTTTCGATGGTTTGCTACATGCTTCATATCTCTATACCGCATGATTGAGTATGCTGCAACTCTTGCAATCTCCTATTAGCTCATTGCAATGAAAGTAAAAGATGATAAAGAAGAAGATGATGAAGATGGTGTTGAAGGAACTAAAGAGATGCATTGATTACAAAATGTATTAATATCTTAAGCTAAAATGTAATACAATACAGAGATAAGAAGAGAGGTGGAGGGCTAGATGTAGGCAATCTCTTGCTTCCATCAGATGTATGTCAAGGTTGCCGGTGGTGCCATGGATGGGCAGTGGAGTAATCTCTCTTGAGCTCTATTTCTGGCGAAGCTCCGGTCGTCACTCGGAAAAGGTTGAAGGAATGAAGAACTCTCAAATAATGTCTTGCTCATGCTTTCATCTGTGATCACAAGAATCTGCCCAAGGCAGAGACTTGGATGCTTTGAATTTAGGCTTCAAGGCTCTATTTATAGAGCTCAAACGCCGACGACATTGGTAATCCCACTTTGAATCACTACCACTTTTGACGCGGTAGGTGAAATGTCAGCATCATCTTATCTTTTTTATAGTACCAAGGTATGCGTTCATGATTGTTTCTTCTTGAAGTATCAACGCATTCCACCCACCTTGCGATCGTCCTCTTATCATGGCTATCGTTTTGTAGCTGCAGCATTCCATGCGACGAACTGATCTTCGTGAAGATCAACGCATGCAATCAACTTTGCGATGGTCTAGGATCAAAGCATGCGATCGATTCCTGCAATAGCTACAAAAATATACATTTTAAAGCAGAATAATGCATGATATAGGGTTAATGAGGATTTCTGTGCTGATCGACGCAAGCTCACTTTTTCACATGAATTCTTAGTATTATCAATGCATATTCTGCTCATCAAGTCTCATAATTCTAAGTAAAAGGTTGCAATAGCTTGTATTTCTACAAGCTATCATGCTACTATGAACCTTTTTTATCACCCGGGTCCTTCCTCTAAGGAGGAAGGTCGTGATGCTTGTTGGGATGTTGTGTACCCTAGTTGAGTGTTCTCTATTCTCGATGAGGACTTTTCTTTTGTTAGTTTCTGGCTTCAATGAAGTTTTATTTTCAAATAATAATAATAATAATAATGATAATGATAATAATAATAACAGCGATAAACTAACCTACCTAATTTTTAGAAACTTTTGGATTTAATGATTGAACCATGCAAACTAAAAAAAAAAAATTATTTGATAAAGGAAGAGATTCCTCAATCTATTTCCATATTACTCATGATATATATAATATCTCGGGCACCCATAGATATAAGGTTGGCAAATGTATTTTCTTGAATTAATACGGGTAAAATTTTACTGAATAAAGATTGAAATCTATTTATGTAGATATTCATATATATTTGAACATTTGGGAGATTAAAGTTGTATTTTTCTCAACCGTGAAAAAGTTAATGGGCTTAACCTTTTGAGAGAGAAAAACCATGGGCTTTAACTGTGCAGCAACCTATAGATCCATTAAAGCCCATTTACCTTGAACATAATTGAGTGGTTTAAATATAAATACTAAAATATGATTTTAACTCGAAATTTAATTAGTCAAACATAAGCCTAGCTAAATTTATATAAAACGTGATCAGAAGTTTAAAGATTCAATTCTTCACCTTGTATAGAATTTTTTAAAAAAAATCTAAATTTAATTAAGTTTCGATTGATTATATATTTTTGTTTTCAAAATATATTTGATATCTATTTTTCGATTGACTAACATCTTAATAAAAAAATTAATATTAAAACAAGCCTCAAATTAAGTTAAAAAAGTCCTTTTTGATTATTTTAACATTTTCAACGGTGAAATTATGATGTCTTATGAAGAAGCTCAAAATTTTATTCGAATAAGTCGAACTTACAAAGATGAGACAGACTCAAATTAAAGATCCTCTAGAGTTTTCTTATGAGAACTTTAAACTAGATTAAACGTTCGTGGATTCCATGCGAGAGTTTCATAGAATATTACTTGTTCAGTCCTATCACGATTCGGTAGTCCCTGAGTTAGCCTCCCACACTAGAGGATACCATCTCTCGCAAATCTGGATGGAAGACTACCCTCCATAGGTGGATCTATTTTTTTTTTATAGCGATGATCTCTAATTTTTCATCTTTTTTTTTTCCTTTTGTATTTTCCTTCATGTTTGCTAAAAAAAAAATTATTTTGAATTTTATCATGATATTCCAACTTCTTTCTTGAATGTTTTGTATTCTCTTTTACTTATTAAATTTATGCTTTGCTTCTCCCTCCTTCTAGATCCTCTCTTTCTGAGGATGGGAGGAAAAAAAGAAAAGAAAAAAAAAAGATGAACTAATTAAAACAACAAAATAAACCCCAAAATAAATAATGGCACTGTTGCTTCAATAATATAGAGAGGCTTTTAATTTCAAATGCAACTTGGCCCCTAAAAGTTGCCTTCATTAACCATTAGTAATTAGTTAGATTGTCACACAATAATTTTATGGGAGACAGGATTTGTTATATAAGTCAACTCATCACATACCATCAACATTATTTTTATTCGTAAAAAAAAAAAAAAAAAAAAACAGAAATTTAACTTGAAAATAAATCAATTAGTACTTGAGTTCAATGTTTAAATTGTCGTTACCCACAAAAATATTAAGTCCTTATTTTACGAAAATTTAATAAAATATCGATATTATATCAACTTCGATGGATATTTCTAGAAAAAATTAAGAAACAAAAAATTCAAAACATAAATTTAAATTAGTAAATTAGTATTTTATGATATCAAATAAATTTAATGATATCAAATAAATTTACATGTTTATCATTTATATTATTTATATTAGTGACATTTTGATGCTTATTTGTTGTGTTTCGTTGATTTTTCTACGATATAAAGGAAATATCAATTCACCGTTCATGTCGATGTCGAACTTATGTAAAAGTAAAAATATCGATGAAATTATCGATATGTTAATAGAAATTTAATACTATGATTGAGATATCTACAACTTTACTCATTTAAGTCGTGAATTTTCCACTCCCAATCCTTGTTTCAACTAAGGAAGAAAAGAGAAATAAAATAGTAGTTTGAGTGATAGCTAAAATGATTCACAACTATCTTCACCTATAATAAAAAGAATAATAAATTCTATAATTAATGACTTCACATTTAAAAGAGATGGGTTAAATTGTCCAAAAATGATCTCCAACATCTTACCTATTACGTAATGATAATGATAATAATTGGGGGAAAAAAATCAATTTATACCTCTAAAATTTTGAATTATAATACTGAAAAAGAAATTGACATTTTATGACTTAAAATTCTATGCTAATATAATTTTAACTTTTACAAGTGAATTAATCAATTAAAACCTTTGGATTTCATTTTAAAATTGTTAATATACAATATTTATACGTGTATAGATTCTTTAAATTATACATAGATTACATAATATTATAGGGAAACGTAAGAATATAATCGTAAGAATATAATCAAATGAATAGTAGTAACTTTTTACTAGTTGAGCGATTTTTCTATTCCGTCTTTCATTATTTTTTTCTACTTAATTTAGATTGCTAATTTGGTATAATTTTAGGAGAAATAATTCTATTTAATTTAGTGTCAGCTAATTAAAATGAAATTAAATGAAAAGAGTTATAGATGGTCTAAATTGATTCACTTGTAAAAGTGTAGAGTTTAAAAGTTCTTAAATCCAAAATCTTAAATGCTAGTTCTAAACATATTTGAAACACCTTTTATTATTATTATTTTTTAGAACAACATATTTGAAATACTTACTATCATTATATATCAATTTTGTAACCTAAGAAATAAAAAATGTTATCTATTAGAAAGAAATAATAATACGAAATTCTAAAACATTATGTTATACCTATTTAATCTTGGAAGTTTCAAATAAATATTTTTATTGGTAACTAAGTTTTTAAAAAACAATTCTAAATGGTTCGTAAACTCGTCTAAAAATTAATATTTGACTCATTAAATATGATGATATTTAATTAGGTGACTATTTTGTTGACATAGAAAAAATATTAAAGATTCGTTTGGTATAAATCTTTAAGTATTTGATTTTAAAAATAAGTCATCTTAAAATAAATTTGAAGGATTGGATAAATCTCCCGAAAATCTTTTGAAATATTCTCAAAGAATATATTTTAAACCGTTTCTATAAAAAAAAGAGTTTTAACTTTTTTCCTTTCCTCTAGGGACATCATCTTTGACTACTAATCCATTAGGAACAAAGGAAATGAAAGTTTTTTTTTCCTTGAGATTTCGACTGATTTTGTCAATTAATTTTAAAATTGCGACGTCATCAAAGTCGATATTCATCATATGATCATCGCCGTATTACCATTATGTCAAGCCAACTAACGATCTAACGAACCTAAGAACTATATAAAACTATTTTCCAATCCTCAATAACTAAAGGTGTCTCTTTTAAAATTTCAAGGACTATAGAAACACCAATCCCAAACGTCATAGACCAAACATGTATTCTGTCTTTATATCTTTTTAATTAAAAAATATGTTAGGGTCCAATTATAAATCTAACATTTAAATCACACACGTAAGATGTTTTAACCAGTTGAACGATATATGTTCAAATTACTTAACACATTTTTCTTGAAAAACTTTCTAATACTCCCGTGGTACATATTTCTTCTTATTACACTATAAATTTTGTTTTATTAACTAATGTTTTAACGTTATTGGACTTATATCATTTTTAAATGATGTTGATGTGATCTATGAATAAATAAAAGTAGAGTAGTATATGAAAAATTCTCTACTTGTTATATTATTGTCAATTAAATGAATAATTATTCAACATTTTGGTACAAATTTTGGTGAAATTTAGAAGTGATGGTCCTAAACATTGAGGACCACAAATAACAATCCCTTTTTCTTCTAAGGGGTAGAACAATCCAAGGAAGGGAGAAAGACAAGTTTAACAAATTATGCACAAACATCTCATCATTATCAACACACAAAGGTCCTATATTTTTGGAAGTTTTCTTTGTCTGTGAAATTTGTTGTCTCTCTTTTCAAAGTAGTTAAAGTTTACATTAATTTTCCAACTAAATGTTGAAATAATTCTTACCTAAATTTCTAACACGAATGGAGTCTTTAATACGTGATGTTCAAAAAGAAAATGAGATATTGTATTTTTAAACAATTAATTTTTTATAGTTTATAGTACAATACTTCAAATCTACTTTCGTAATTAATATTTTAGTATTATTAGATTCTACGTCATTTAAAATGATGTTGACATGATTGGCACATACCAACGTATTATATGAAAATAGTTTTTTTCAGTATAAAATATCTTGTAATAAGATATACATTTAATTACTTAATTGAATTTCTTTAATTATGGTTTTTTATTTTAAAAAAATAAAGTTTCTTTTATATGGTGATAAATTTAACTAGGCTACTTATTCCTCTAGTTTTGAAGGAATAGAAAAAAGGTTGGTGCATTTCAACTTTGCTTTATCACTCAAAACTATAAAACTATTTTTTTTTTCTTTTGAAAAGAAACCATATAACTTTTAAATGAGGAGGATTGTGATTGAGAAGATTATTCTAAAAAGCTAAGTATTGATTTTTAGTCTTTTAATTTTTAAGAATTAAGCTTATAAATGTTTATTCCACCTCTAAATTTCTTGTTTTGTGATTTAGTTTCTACCAATATTTTTGTAAACCATGTCAGGTTTTAAAGACTAGAAAAAGTAATTTTAAAAACTCATTTTTGCTTTTGGATTTTGAGTAAGAATTTAACTATTTTACTTAAGAAAGATGTAAATTATTATAAGAAATTGAGGAGAAATATACCTAATATTCAAAAGCCAAAAACAAAAAAATCAAATAATTACCTACACGTAAATATTACATTTTATAACAATAATATTATTATTAACTTCCAATGTAACAGATTTCTTTGTCAAGTAAATTTTTTTTTAAAAAAAATTAGCTAAATTTGAGAAAATAAAAAATCAATTGAAAACATGATTTTTCATTGAAATTTGACTAAAAATTCAAAATTTATTTTTTAGAAATAAAAATTTTGGACCGAAGAAATTAATAATAAGCAAGAAAATTTCTCAAACCAAAGTTTTATATATATATATATATATAAAGAGCTAAAATTAAATAATTAGAAACTGTCTACAATTATAGGAACTACTAAAGTTGTAGTTCAACCTAAGCTTTTTTCATGAACATGAATAAGTGGTCAAATTTTAATTAAAGTTTTTTGAGAAGGGAGTAATTTCACAATTTATTTAAATTTAGGATTAAAATTGATAAAGAAAAAAATATCTTTTTTTTTTCAATTACACAAAGAACAACAATTTCTATACGGACATATAATATGAAAAAAAAAAAAACTCAAATATATATTCTTTCAATTTAATTAAATAATTTTTTGCAAAATGACGGAGAAATAAATTTGAGGACAATATTTAAGACTATTAATATCTTCAAAATCTCCAGATCTGATGACAATTATTTTTTAACGTTTTACATTGTATTTATACATTTTTATCCTCTTTTTCAAAGTTACGATGTACCTTTAGGTCATAAGCGATTAAAGATGTTTTAAAAAATAAACTTGAACTAATTACACATTTATAACTTGGATGAGAAATTATTACATCTTTGACTAGTTTAGAGTATTAATTATTCTTCACTCTTTACATAACCTAATTGTATACAAATTAAAAATTCAGGACCATAAATGTATTATTCAACATCTAAGGTTTCATTTTTTTTTTTCAAAGATGTAAGTAGGTATGATGGATTATCTTAACAAGAGTCTTCTAGTTTCTGAGTTGACCAATTTTAATTTGTTTTTAATTTATAAAACCATGATCTTCCTAAACTAATATCTATCCCCATCATATATTGTCACATACACATATATATATATATACCTAAAAGCTCTAAAAATGAGTGAGAAAGAGAGTCGGATTTAACCTGGAAAAAAATGATCCAAAATGGCTTTGAACCTAAAGTTATAAGGTCTGTCCGACCAAAGATATTTTCTACAAATAGTAAAAAAATCATTCAAATAAAGCAAAAACGACTCCTATAAAAAGTATATATCGAAAATGTCCAACCACATAATTAGTATCATGTGGAGCAGTGTCTAGCTCTTGAATTTGTTGGGACTATATATAAAAAAAATGGCAAAAGAAATTATAATATTGTAATTTTAAAATTTTTATGACTAAATAAAACACAGTATTATATGTCATCCTTAATTCGGATGAAAATTTTATTATTAATTTTGAGGTCAAAGTTCGATTCCTTATCTCACATATGGTAAATTAAAAAAAATAATAATAACACAACCAGTTAAAACAACATACATGTTAAATCATGTTCAATAATACATACTTCTAATATAGATTGAAAAAGAAAAGTAGATTTCTTTCACAATAAACTTGATATTTTATACCAATGTACAGTTTACATGTGCGACATTGATACATGTATAAATTAAATAGATCCATATACATGAATTATTATTAGACTAAATTACCTCTTTGCCCTTTATTACAAAAACATCACTATCTCTTTAAAGTCTTTAGCTTTTTCAAAATATTTCAAAACTTTGAGCATATGAAGTTGAACAATAATTGAAACTTAAAATTCTGAGATTATTATATTGGTGCTTAGAATGAAAATTGAGACGAGTTCAATTGATCAATCACTATCACACTCAGTCCAACCTAAATTTCTATTCCAAAAGTCTTAACAAATTTATGTGTAAGAAAACATTTAGATAAGGTCATAGATAATATTACAATTTTCGAAAAATCAATGATATCTTTTAAACAAAGGGCAAACTTTCTTTCTTTTTCTTGGGGGGTAATTTAGCCTTGTTATTAATAATTTAACACTATATCATATCATATCATATTGTAGATGCACAATTTTATATATATATATAATCTCAATTAGTTAAATTAGAGAGGGTAAAAAGGTTGCTTCCCCTTGATTATGATCTTGAACTTGAATAATTTCCGATGGGTTACCATAATTTCTGCTCAGCAATTCCTCAATCATTTGCAATGCAGTTCTTTCTTCTTCTTCATCCATCTCCAAGTTCCTCATCTGGGTCCCACTCGCCGCCATTAATGCACCATCACCATCTTCCGACGAGATCAAACCAGAAAAACAGCCACTTTTTTTATTCTTCCTCATCCACCCACTGTCGCCGTCGCCGCCGCATACGGCGGCGGCGGTGGCGGAGGTTGAGGAGGAGGAGGAGTTCGTTTTTCCGAGATGAACGGTCATGACCCAGCTGGAGTCGGAGCGTTGACCAGCACGTTTCTGCCAAACGCCGATGTGGGAATTTTCGGTGTCGAGTCGGAGACACGTCATCGATGGCGACGGTGCCTTGCTGCATTTTCGGAGCTTGGCATGAAGAATCTCCGATAAGCCCTTTGGAGAAGATGAAGAAGTGATATTATTATTATTGTTGTTGTTGTTGGGTTTTCCTAATTCCTGCGCCGCTGTTTGGCTCATTGGAAAGTTGGTTTTTGCGTTCCGGCCACTCATTAAGACGGCGGCCTGATCGTAGGCTCTGGCTGCCTCCTCCGCCGTCTCAAACGTGCCCAGCCAAACCCTTCTCTTCCTATATATAGATTTTTTTTTTTGAAGAATATGAATAAAAAAAAAATAGATTATTAAGCTTTCATAAGATTATTATTTTCTTCAGCAATATACAATTACTTATTGGCACAATTTATTTTGTTATTAACTATTGATTTTAATGTCATTAATAATTCATCAACACAACCATAACTTTACTAAATTAGATATTAATTATCTCTTTATATGTAAAAGTTTTGAATGATCTTAGTTTTAATCTTCAAATCCATATATGAAATAAAGAATATATTGTTTTCTATGATAAAAAAATAATAAAAATATCTTTGACTTCTCAAACCTAATTTTTCAGACTTTTCTATTTAGTAAAATTCACTTTGGATAATCATTTTGTTTCTTGTTTTTTGAAATGTTAATCTATCAACATTAATTCTATACCCTTACATTTCTTTAACTTCATTATCTACTCTTAAAAAAATATTTTCAAAATCAAATTAAGTCAATTTTAAATCACACACAATTTAAAAAAAAAAAAAAAAAAATTTTCTAAATTTTGCTAGGGATTCACATGTCATGAAAAAACATACAATAGAAATTAAAAGGAAGTATAGGCATAATTTCAAAAAAAACAAAATTAGTCTTAAATATTTTGTAAGTGAAAAGTGACCGAGAGATTAATAATATCATGACTCAATCTCTACTTGGTAAGCATGATAGATAGTTTAAAACTCTATTAAAAAAAAAAAAAAGAGGACGACACAAATTGTTACTTTTTCTTTTAACTTATCAACTTAAGCTTTTAGATTCCATACGAAAAACAAACCCTAATTACAAAAACAAGAGACTTACAGAAGAGGGTGACGAATTTCAGAGACCCAAGATCCCCAATGTCTTTGCCTAACACCTCTAAACTTCTTTGATGATACCATGATTTTGGGGAAGAGGGAGGGAGGGAATGAAGGAAAGAGAGATTGAGTTTGTCAGAATATGATGCCCAAAGTACATGGAGGACCAAAAGAGGAGGAAGGAGCATAATATAGGGAAGTGATGGGGAAGGTGAAAAATTAAAACTAGAATCTAGGCTACTATTCATCAACCCTAATTTCACTTTTTTTTTTTCTTTTTTTATCAATATATTTTCTTTCTAGTGTTAGATATCGATATTAATTAGATTAAATGACACGTTTCTTGTTTGTCCTTCAACTTTCATAGAATTAACAATTTAGTTTTTGAAAAAAATTGTATTGATTGATCTGGTTCTTATACTTCCAAAATTGTAAATGTATATATTTTAAATTTGTAATGAAGAGAAGATTTAGATTTTTTCGTAAAAATATTTGAAAAAAAAATACATTTGTCTCTAATTTTTTAGTATATAGTTTTCATTTAGTGTCTCCGCTTCAAAATTTTCATTTTTTACGTTTGAATTTTGAGTTTAGTTTCTATTTGATTCTAAGTTTAAGAGATTTTATATTTCATTGTCCAGTTTTTCACTTTTAGTCTTTGGTGTTAACTTTTTTAGTTAATTAATTTATAATAGCGAACTATGATATGAAACTTTTTTTAATCATGAAACATAGGGATTCAATGATAACTATATAGTAAAAAAAATGTGTTTTTTTTTTCTGAATATTATATGGGATTTCATGATTTCTTTTTTACCTATGTAGATTGATTGGCTAATGATTATAAAGATCAAATGTGTTTACTAACTACAAAGATTGAATTGTTGCCAAGGTGAGTTCATAACTCAACAGTAATTGACAGTTTTTTTTTTTTTAATTTTTTTTTAAAGTTATGGTGGTTCAAATCCTCATACCCCATTTGTTATACTCAAAAAACAAAAAGGAAAGAAAGAAAAAAAAAAAACACTAAGTTGTCGATATATATATATAGTGATAATATAGGGTAGAGGGATCAAACTTCATACCTCGAAGTCAATAGAATAAATTTTATATATGATAATATTATATATATATATATATATATATATATTAACTAAAAAAAGAAAAAAAAAAGTTATATACATATATGTGATTTTTTTTTTGTTTTTTTTATGTATACGTGAGATAATATTGATGAAATATGAAAATTGTGGATAAATAATGTACACCAATACAAGAGTTAGGTTAAACTATAAGTTTGTGTTCATAAGACTGTTTGGTGGTATATCAAGACTCAATTTCTATTTTAGATTAGAAGTGATCCATGAATATTTGTTGGGTTAATTGATTATCCAAAATAATACTTGGATTGTATTTGAATTATATATATTTTGAACAATAAAGTGAATATTGAAAACGCTATTTACATGGTTTTAGTGTTTTTTCCTATTTAAATTTTTTACGAACCCATAGATAAAATAGCGTATATATGAAATATATAACTCTATTTTCTGTTGGATAGGTATTTGATTTTTCTCTTTTTATTTTTTAAAATTAATTAATACTATTTTTACCCTTAAATTTCCTTTGTTCAGCCAATTATTCGCTAATATTTTAATAATTCAAGCCAAATTATAAAAATATTAAAAGAAAACAAAGTTTTCAAAATAAATTTTTATCTTTAGAAATCAATAAGTCGATTTCAAAAACAGAAAACTAATTGTTGGCAACTAAAAACGAAATCAGCCAACAAGTTCTAAACTATTTGTTTTAGATTCCTATTTTTGGATCACCCCCATCTAAACTCATGCCTAGCTAACTCTTGTTTTTGTTTCTATTTATTTTTTTTAATTTTAAAAGTATATTTAAGATTTGTTTATTTAAACATTTTTAAAAGATCTATAAATCTCACTTTGATCTTTAATAGGTTAACTACTATATATTAAACCTGTCAATTTAGCACTTAAGCATTAGATGGGTATTGGGTTACTTTTTGTTCCAATATGAACATTATATATGTTTTTAAAATACTTAGGAGTTATAGCGTTTGAGGCATCATTTATCTTTATACATCCTATTGAATTATTCAATTATAGTTTATCATATAGAAAATTTTTTTTATTTAAAAAAAATTAATTCATTTTATAGTGTGAATGATGAAAGAAAAAGTACAAAGATTAGTGCATCTTGAATTTCAATACAGATATTAATATATAATGACAAGCCACAATTGAGTGAATTTGAACCAAATAACCCATTCTATTAAACTTATAAAAACTATTTACATTAATAATTGGGTTACTTTTAAGTTATAGATCTTATTGCCATTATATATTAATATCTGTATCTGTATTGAAATTCAAGATAATTTGCTATGTTTTATAAAAGATATTAGAGACATCAAGTAATCCTTAATTTTCATATCGAAATCCTTCCGATTTATGAATATTTTAACATATAGATCGATATTTCAACCTTGTACATAATAGAATATTTTAGATACAAAATAAAAAAAAATAAACCGTTTATAATTAGAATTCGGTTTCTATAATTTGATAACATTATCATAAATTTAGTCCTACGTTGTTAGGACTAAATTTTAATTTATATGGTAATTTTGATTTTGATTTTCTCTCTAACACATAAAATTGGTGTAGATTGAGACTACTGTCGGTGAATTAAACACTATAATGACTACTACGCTCATTTTCTCTTCCATATATCATAATTATTATTTATTTTCACCTAAAACTCTAATTTTCCTTATTGTATTATAGGGTATATGTCCTACATATATCTACCCCAAATAAATGGGCTTTTGCTCAAGTTCTTTACTTCTGTTAGCCCTTTCGACTTGGGTTTCTTTATGATACTCTCTCTCTAGGAAGAGGGTTAGTTTGGTCACAATTGAAACCACAAAAAACAAAAAAAAAAAAAAAAAAAAAAAAAAAAAAAAAAAAAAACAAAAAAAAAAAAAAAAAAAAGAAAGGAAATTGGAGTATATAGCGACTCTTAAGATTGCATTTAGAAATATGGCAAAAATAGGAACCCATCGAATTTAGAGTTCTATTTGTGGGCGTTAGTATTAGGAGACTAAGTTATTTTGAATACAATGTATTTGTGTTTTGGTTGATAATGTCTTATTTGATCTCTTTCTTCAAATATGATGTTATTTAATACAGTGTATTTGTATTTGAGTTGGTAAATTTAGGTACAGATGTTTTTTTATTATTATTTGATTGGGTAAATTTGGGTAGAAGGTAAATCAAATATTTTTTTTAATTATTTTTCCAATATTTTTGGATTAGTTCAATATTGGGTTCATGGGTATTTTTGTCTTTTGATTATTAGTATTTTGGGCTCCATAGGGTATTTTCGTCTTTTGCTAATTATTATTTTTTATTTATAAAATTCAGTTTGCTATATTTACTATTTTAAAACATTTTTGCTATAAATGAGTCTTCAAAATTTGCTATTTCTCTTGTCAACAAAAAAAAAAAAAAAAAAAAAAAAAAATTGAAGTGCCTTCTTATATTAGAAAAATTAGGATAGCTTCTATCTTTGTACATCTGATCAAATTGTCCAATCATGCATCCCTTCAATTAGAGGTGTTCGTGGTTTGGGTTGGGTTAGGTTTAGGGATATTTTAGGCCCAACCCTATGGTTCGGTTTATGTATTTTTTAACTCAAACTAACCCTTGTTAAATTATGAACTCAAACCAAACCAATCCATAAAAAATGGGTTGGGTTGTTCCATCGGTTCCCTTAAAAAAAAGTTTAGAATCACTAATAAAAAACACTTAAATTCCACAATCCACAAGAACGATATCCAAAATCTATTATAACAAAACAAGTCTCCAAAATTCACAAGAAAGTCCATAATGTCTACAAAATTCAAAATATAGGCAACATTTTCAAATGTCTACAAAATCCATAAGTAAGACTATAATGTCTACTAGGGTGTTCATGGGTTGGGTTGAAAGACTTTTTAGACCCAACCCAATTGTTCGGGTTGTAAATTTTTTCAACCCAAATAACCTTTATTAAAAAATGAACTCAACCCAACCCAACCATGAAATATTTGGGTTGGGTTAGTTCAGGTTAATCGAGTCATTTATTTAAAATTTTATTCTAAAAAAAAGCACAACGTAAATATGTAAAAGTCTAACTTAATTATTTTCATATATTGAATTAACATTAACAACTCAATTTCAATTTATATAGTAAAAATTTTCTTTCTAAAGTGTAAATAAACTACTTCTAAGAATTGTTGAAGAATAAATTATTTAAAAAATATTGGAATTAAATAAAATTAAAATCAATATAGGTATAAAATTAAAATCAATATAAGTATTAATAAGTAAGAAAAAATATATTTTAAAGTTAATAATAAATTCGGGTTGGTTTGGGTTATATTAGGTGAACCCATGAACCAACCCAACCCATAAAATTTTCATTTATTTGAATCTAACCAACCCAAACCGCATGGATTGAGTTGGGTTGATCAGTTTTTTCGGGTCATCGAGTTTTTTGAACACCCCTACCCTCAATCACAGAGGAAAATAAATATTAATAAATTATAATTAAAAAAAATAAAAGTTTATCATGTGACAACTTGTGTTTGAACACTTAAATAGATTACACAAAGATAAGTAGGATGTAACCAATAATTTTCTTTTAGGTAAACATTTTTGTCATAGTTTGTGTTTAATTTTAACGATATTTTGAACTTGAATAAATATTGGGTGGAAATAAGTGAAATGTCTCATAAACTATAAGATTTTTTTATTATTAATTTTAGAATACATAGATAACAAACAAAACTATGAAAAACAATGGTCACTTTGAAGAATGGTCTTCAAGCCAAATTGATATAATTTTGTTAGAATACATAACTATGTTTCCTAAACAATGTTGAATATTTGTGGACATGATAAGCAATCTCCTAAGTCACAGAATTGCAAGAGTAGTTGGCGAAACTTTTTTTTAGGAACCTTTAATTGTGATGACGTTGTTCCATATACTTAGCTGGTGTTAGCATTATGGTATTCATTAACTTTAAATATGTATCACTACTTAGCCTATAGTTCAAGCATATATATATATATATATTGTGAGTTATATATATACTTTTATTACTCATCCATAATTATCTATATTATTATAGTATAGTTCTAAGCAATATCTTTTATATATAGTAGACTTTTATTATTCTTTTCATATAGGCAAATATTAGAACCCTAACTTTTCACTATCATAGGGTAGGTTTCTTTTCAACTTGCTTTTCCTAGGTTTTGATTAAAGTTTTCATTGGCATATCAAGCACACATGATTTTCATTTTAAATTTTACTTTTTACAACTCGAGTAACAATTATCCATCGTCAAACTAAGAATAATTTTACTAATTAAGATATACATCTCTTTTACTAAAAATTTGAGAGATTCAAGTTCTCAACTTCCATCATTCGTTGAACTAAAAACAGATCTTAGATATTAATTATTTGTATTTAAAGTATATGTGATATTTTTATTAGAATATTCTTGCTATCATTCTCAATAAATAGTTTTTCGAAAGGATTTTCAATAAATATACAAAATCGGAGTACATTTAAATCACGTTAGGGATCTAAACAACCAACATGGAGATTTTTTTAAAAAAATTGCGATGCACATTTAAATCGCATCAGGGATCCGAATAATTTGCGATGGATAAGAACCACAATCACGAGGGAAGGATGTGACATAATTAGCAGAAGGTTAGTTTTCTTTTATTTTTAGAATTGGGTATTTCTAGCACATTTAGGATCGAGTCATCGGCACAAAATATCTACTTTTTTTCATCAACTCCTATTGTATTGCTACAAAATTTACAATTCATTTCATTTGGTTGAGATGAGAAATGTATTATATGAAAACTTCATAATGGAAAATGTTGATTTGAAAATTTCATCATCAAAACTGCAAAAGATTTAACGACACATATATAACGGTAGTTTTTTATATATATATATATATAAAATAATAATAATAAATAAAGATACGACGAATTTTAATCTCTAACTTCTTAGGAAGGAGTACAAGTCAATTATTTTGGTGAGCTATACAACTGTGACAGTTAAACTATATAATTTAAATGATACACCACACACATGCATTCACGCACACAACTGTAAGTGTTTGTCATATTTATCGACCTTAGACCAACAAAAAACGTTGGTTGAAAATTTAATTAGTCTCGTACTTGTAACTTTTTTTAAATGCAATAGAGGTGGAAAATTCGCTAATACATATAATAAGTTAGTTGACGCTATTTTCACTTTGACAAATACTTATAACATTTTGGCTCTATAAGGTTTAACTAACATTTCAAATTATAACTAAAATAAAAATTTCTTCATAGTTAATGAATTGAAAATTTTCAAATCAAGAATATAAAAGTCACATAGATTTGGTAGATTATAACTATTTAAATCGAAGTGTAGTATTTTTTTTTTTTTTTTTTTTTCATATTTGAGCGTGTATAGATTTGATTTTATAAATATGAAACATCACGATCTAATAGTTGAAATATGTTTAGACAAAAAGTCACCTCATTTGATCTTTTAAACTTTATAAATGATTTTTTTTTTATCTTTCTATTCAAATACAATTATTTGGTTACGGTGTAAAATACTATTTCCTTAATTAAAATCTTTAAGAAAATCTATATAATGAAATAAAACTATAGAAAAATCAAGTTTCGCGTAATTAACACAGTTTTAACTTTTTTTCCCCTTAGTTTTTTTTCTGCCTTTTTAGGTATTATTTGCGAAGAGTTTTTTTTTTAATTATTATTATTATTTACAATTCATCAATACATATTATATGCCAATTGAGTTATATTTATTTTAATAATTATCCAAAGATTTTTTTTTCTCATTCTAATATATGAAATTAAGTATTTTTAACTCTTGCTCTCTTACAAAAATTTTCTCAGATGATTCTTCCTATCTTTAATTATCGAATTTGACCAAAGGTATAAAATGTCAATATGAATGAAAATGTTGAGGGTCTTAATTTTATGAAATTTGATAAAAATATCAATAAAATGTTACATCGATAAATAATTCTTAAAAAAATGTACAATCATTTTTTTTTAAATATTAAATTAGCAAAATACACATTCTATGCTTTTTTATTGCCTATTTTTTCATTCTTCATTATTTTTTTATGATATAATAGAAAAGTTATTTCACTATTTATGTCAATATCGAAAGGTAGGAAGATTCAAATCATAGACTTCATGATTTTTAATACACTTAAATATTAATTGAGGTATGCTCGATTTGGTAATAAAATTATAATTTGTCAGTGGTGATCAATCAACACGTCAAAATGAATTTTTATAATATATCATCTAAATATTATCAATTTTTAAAATAATTTGAAAAAGTAATCCCCACCACATATATTAATAAATAATCATTAATTTTGTAATTAATGCTAATAATATTACTTCCATTTTCATAGAGAGATGTCTGTATGGGAACAGAACACCTTTCTCAAAGACTCCTCTAGCTATAGTAATCTTGCCACAGACTCCCCATCTTTAATATACTTATTAATTATTGGCACAAAACAGAAAGAAAATTGGAAAAAGAAACTCATATATAATTCTTCCAAAAAAAATATCAAGTTTTTTTTAAGTTACGATCGGGAGATTTGAACCATAAATTACATGATTGCTAACACATATCGAATGTTAGTCAAGCTATGTTCACTTTGACAAAGAAAAAATATCAAATTGACAAGAAAAAAAAAACTATAACTTTAAAAATATTGATTTAAATAATTCTTCGAAAACACAAACATCGTCTACTTTCTACTTTGGGATAATATTAAATATATCTTACAAAATAAAATAGCTAAATGAAATATGATTTCCTAGTATTGTTATCAGTGTGGTCATTGATATATATACTCCTTTTTTTAACGTCGTGGTCATATTTCCCATACCCATTTGAACTAAAAAGTTTAGGAAAAAACAAAAGAAGAGGAAAACTCTCAAATTATATATTTATTCTTTTCTTATATGTTGGAAAAAAAAACACTTAGGTTTAGCCTTATTTAGTTTAGATAGGGTGTCTATATATATATATATATATATATATATTTGAAGACTTTTAGTTTTGCTTCATTTATAAGGTCTATGATTTAAAGTGTGCATCTCCTATATTTAACAACTTCAACATATAGAACTCACTTATTGAAAGAGAAGTATTTTAAGTTTTATGCTTGGAAGAGTGAGAGAGGTTTAATTTACTATTTTGATAGAGTATGGTACATACAACAATAATTGGAGAGACTTAGTGATGAAGCCCATTAGCTAGCTTTTTATTACATTTAATTTTAGTTGTTTTTAAGAACATTTATTGCATTTAATTGGTTAATGTATAATACAAATAATGATTGTGACATTTTTCAATCAAGTCTCAACTGGTTAAAAGATGTCCAATTCAATTGACAATTTTAAAGACTAATTACAATGAAAAATACCTCAAAATTAATTTATTTGTTAAGACAGGAAAAAAAAATCATTTTTCCACTATTTAAAACTATAGGTATTCAAAAAACCCGACCAACCCGAACTATCCAATCCAAACCATAAGGGTTGGATTGGATTAGAAGTTAAAAAGAATGAAATTTCGATCAAACACAATAGTCCAAGATAGAAGACATTTCAATGTTTTCATATATATATATATATATATATATATTCGGTTGACAATTTTTTTCTTAGTTCTCTATTTTGAAATTGATGTTTTTTTTTTTCTAATTTTATTATTATGATTTGCCTTTAGTTAAATTTTAAAAACAAATTTTTGAAATCTATTTTTTTAGTTTCAAATTTTAGTTTGATAAGAAAACACATACTCATTTAATAAATAAAGTTGATATTAAACATAAAAGTTTTATGGTCAGAGTTTATAAACTTAAATTTTAATACTCAAAATAAAAAAAAACCTCAAGCCCCATTTAGTATTTTTTTAAAAAAAAAAAATTAAATTTTTTTTTCTTTTTTACAATGGTTTGCATCTTAGTTAAATACAAGAGTCGAATTCTTCGCGAAAATTCAAAACAAAAACAAGCTTTTAAGATATACTTTTTGAGTTTTCAAAAAGCTTAACTTTTTAAAATATTAGTAAAAAGATAGATAACAAAGTAAGAAATTTAGAGATAAGATAGATATTTATAGACTTAATTTTTAAAAACTAAAAATAAAAAAAATAGAAAATTACCGAATTAAGTATTTATTTATTAAACAGTACCAAGAATCAATAACCTTACCTTTACAGTTTGTCATTGAATATATTAAATTATGTGCAAGGGAGGGAACTACTAAAACCTAGAATATCTATAAAAAAAATGCATTAAATGTCTAATTATAATTTTGAATAATTAAACTCGTATTGACACTACTGTACATCAATAGTGATTTGTTGTTAAATAGTGACACAACTTGATAAATCTACAAAATAATAATAATAGTCTTCCTTTTGAAGTTCCAAAGTAATTATGAGAAACGTAACCAAAAAAAAAAAAAAAATAATAAATAAATAAAATAATAATAACTTAAATGTCAATTAAAGAATGAAATTCAATTATATTCATTCGCTCTCTCAATATCATGATGGTTAAATACCGAACACACGTAGCCAATATAAGCATGATTTAATTGATATACATTTATATTAAATTTATATTATCATTCTTAAAGTCAGATGTTTTATCATCTCACCTCACATCACTACAAAAAATTATGTCTTTCTTGGCATCAAAAAGCGTCGAAAAAAACCTTATATGCGTCAAGAAAACCATTCCGACGCTATATAGATCGTCAGCATGGTCGTAAAAAATGTAATGTTACATAGATAATAAATGTAAATAATTGATTATCATCAATAAAGAGTTATCGATATTATTTCAATAAGTATTATTGATTGTGTTGCATTCGTTTTGTCTTAAGAACCCTATATTCAATAAACTAACATCCTAAGCTATCTTATGAGTCTTGAACTATACGTAGAGACATACAAGGATCAATGCTCAAGATACAACCTAAAGGGTCTATAGTATAGGGATAAGGCTGAGTACTTTATCCTTGTGACACTATAGATATGACATATTATGTATTTGATACAAATGCAATAACCCAACGCGTTTTTGAAGGTGACATGCATGTGGGGGTATCATAGACAATGAGTTTTTAGAAGATCGGATCACAAAATAATAACCACTAGATATAACACCGTTGACTAGTTAGGTTTCTATTTCAATAGGATGACCTAGACAATTTACCCTTAATCCTGATTGTATTATGAACTCCTGTTCGCAAGAGATTGTCCTTTGATTTGTATGAATGAGAGTGACCAGTTCACCAACTCAATAAGCTTACCATTTTGAGGACAAGACCAAGTGGGGATCTGAAAACATAGTAATACAAGATGAGTTTCACTCCTTACCGACTTTAGGATAAGTGGACGAGTGTTCCCATAAGTGGTGTCTCCGAGACTTGAACAAAGAGCCCTACCCTCTCACTGGCTCGAGAAAGGTTTCTGTTTAATGGTTGGACTATAAACAAGTTGTTTATTAGAGGAGTACTGGTACTTAAGGATACAAAAGTAACCTAGGGGTAAAACAGTAATTTGACCAATTAATGTTCCAAACATTCGTGAAGGATTAACTTCTGTCATTGGTCTATATATGTGGATACATAAATATATCTGCAGTGAGAAGAGTGCATTCGTGGGTCTTTAGTGAAGTGTACCCACAATTAACGAATATCGATTGATTTGATTAATGAGTTTAGCCAATTAATCTCATATTGTTGAAGTTTCTAATCTGTAAGTCCATGAAGTCCCCTTCCTAGCTCGTAAAAGGAATTGAGATAATTATGTCTTGAATTTGAAATGTTCAAATTCACTCAGGGAAATAATATAATTTATAATGATATATTATAATATAAAGTTTATATTTTAATTAAATTTTATAATATAAGTTTAATTTTGGCTGTGATTCAAAATTAATTTATGGAAGAATTACATATTTAAAGGAGTTCAAATATTAATTTTAATATTATTTGGATTCATATTAAAACTACAGGTTAAAACTAATATGTATTAGATACACATTAAAACTATAGGTTATGAGAGAAATACAATTGAACATAATTCGAATGTAGGCTAAACTAAATATTATATATTTAATTTGATAATTATTTAATTGAAGAATTAAATAATTATTTAATTTAATTTAGTTAAATTAATTGAATTAAAACTATAGGTTATGTGAGAAATGTTTCATTTAAATATGATTTAAATGAAATCATTAATTAAATAAGATTTAAATTAATTATTAATTATAATTAATTTATTATAAATATGTTAAATTAAGTGTAATGTAGATGTCTATTATTAGTGTCTATTAGCCATATGTCATTTATCCATTATTTCATGTGTTGTCCATATATCTCAAGATTACATATTATTAGTGTCCATGTAATCTACTTTCTATTTGCCAAATTGTCTATAAACAGTGACATTTTGTGGGTTTTGGAACATACACATTGGAAAAATTCCATGAAAATTGGAGAAAGTGGAGAATTTAGAGATTTTTTTTTTTGTTAATTTATTTTATTTTGTTTATTTATATGTTATGCTTAATTTATTTTATTATTATACTATATTTATTTATTTTAATATTATATTTTATTGATATTCACGTTCCCATTGTGCTTCTCAAGTTCACAATACGTTATCACGAGCTCCTATTGTTATCTCTGCTAAAGCTAGATTCTAAAGGTATATAGGTTTTTTTTCCTCTTCGTTATAATTATAAATTTAATGTTATTTTGCATATTTAATATCTATTAAATTTCTAATATAAATAAAATATTTTATGATAGTATTACCATGACAAATCTCACAAAATTAGAATTTTTCGCTCTTGATATTAGCGACAATAATTATTTGTCATGGGCGTTTGATGCCGAAATCCACCTGGATGCTATGAATCTTGGAAAAATTATTAAAGAAGAAAATACGACATCCAGTCAAGACAAAACAAAAACTATGATTTTCCTTCGTCATCATCTCCACAAGGGATTGAAAATGGAGTATCTTACAATAAAACATTCTCATATCTTATGGAAAATTTTGAAAGAGAGGTATGATCATAAAAAAAACAGTTATTCTTCCTAAAGTTAGTTATGAGCGGATGCACTTGAGGCTACAAGATTTCAAATCAGTAAGTGATTACAACTCCGCATTATTTAAAATCAGTTTTAAATTGTTGTTATGCGAAGAGAAAATTACCAATGTTGATATGTTACAGAAGAATTTTTCTACATTTCATGTCTTGATTATGCTCATGCAGCAATAATATCGAGAGAAAAGTTTTAAACAGTATTCTGAACTAATTTCATGTCTTCTCATGACCGAACAAAATAACAAGTTATTAATGAAAAATCATGAATCTCGACCAATCGAGATAACACCATTCTCCAAAGTGAATGTTGTGAATTTCAATAATAACCATGGTCGAGGTCATGACCATGGCAATGGAAGAAATAATTATTATTTTCGTGGTGATCATTATAATCATTCAAATTTCAAAAGAACTATATAAAATGATAATCACAAAGAAAATTCCCCATAAGATAAGAGTTCAAAAAGTGTTGAGAATAAATGCTTCCGATGCAGAATGACTGGGCGTTGATCGCGTACCTGTCATACGTCAAAACACTTAGTTAATTTCTATCAAACATCCTTGAAAGAAAAAAAAAATGTAAAAGCAAATTTTGCATACCAGGATAATGACATATTTGACCCATCCCAAATGACTAATCTAGATGTGGCGGACTTCTTTGAATCTCTTGAAGAGAAGATTGGTACAGTTGATAGAACACAAGTGTTTCCTTTGACTTTGAAAATATCTAGACTTAATGTTGTTTTTTTTATTCATCTCCATAATTTTTTTCCCTCTAAGTAGATGTTAACCTTTGTATATTCCAAATGTTATTTTTCTTATTGTAATTATTTTCTTTTAATGAAGAAACCTGGATCATTTTCATATGTTGAGTGACTAAAATGAGTAAAGAAGATCCATGTCTGGCAGATAGTACAATTACACATATAATACTTATAAGAAGAAAATAGTTTTCCAAATTGAATTTGTTGGAATAAAAAATCAATACAATATCAGGTTCTGCAAACTTAATTGAAAGGTTTAGAAAAACAAATATTATTTTGCCTAGAGGAACAAAATTTACAATTTACAATGCATTATTCTCTAGTCAATCAAAGAAATCTATTTAGTCTTAAATATATACATTGTAATAGTTATCATAATGAGATTGATAGAAAGAATAATAAGGAGTATCTTTATATCATATCTACTGTCTCATATGAAAAACACTGGAAGAGTTATTTGCTTTATCTTTTGGATATATTATACTCATATATGAGTAATTGAAACATATGCAACAATGAACCTGAAGTTCATGAATCCTGACATATTACAATTTGGCATGACCGATTGGGTCATCTAAGATCTATAATGATGAGAAGAATTATTGATAGTCCAAATGAACATCTATTGAAGAGCTAAAATATTCTTCAATCTAATGAATTATTATGTGATGCTTGCTCTCAAGGCAAATTAATCATTAGACCATCACCAGTTAAAGTGAGGATTGAATCACCTACATTTTAGAATGAATTCATGGTGATATATGTGGACCTATTAACCCAACAAGTGAACCATTTAGATATTTTATGGTATTAATAGATGTATCCAGCATGTGGTCACACGTATGCTTATTATCAAGTTGAAATCTTGCATTTGCAAGATTACTTGCTCAAATAATTAAGTTAGTAGCATAATTTCCTAATTATACAATTAAGACTATTCTGCTGATGAATTTACATTCCAAGCTTTTGATAATTATTGTATGTCAATAGGGATAAGTATTAAACATCCTGTAGCTCATGTTCATACAACAATGGCTTAGCAGAATTGTGAAACCCAGATCTCAATTTCCCTACTTAAGCAAGTAATTAAGGAAATTAACCTAGTATAAGTTAAATCTTATGTTGAAGGGAAGGAAAATTCTAAGTATTGGAATAAACTTTTTGAGTAGCTTTGAGTTGAGCCTTAACTAGTAAAAATTTGGCTAAATATGAAGCCAAAAAGAAACCATGCATTTGGTGTTAGGGTTTAGGGTTTAGGGTTTAGGGATTAAGTATTGTAGAGGTTATAAGGGATTAAGTATTGAAAGCCAAGGACAACCATGCATTGAGCTTATGAGGTATGGACGTATACGTTGGGATGATAAGAGGCTGCGTGAGCAAACAACGAGGAAGAGCCATTGAGTGATGAGGATGGGCCAGGCGCAAGTAAGGATGTATTCTGTTGTGCGTCAGCGTAGGCGTTGGGCATTGGAACATTGCGCGTGGACGATCGTATAGCTGCTTACGAGGCTAGATGATGAGTGAGAGCGAGAGCACTAGACGATGAGCTATGCGATGGGCGCAAAGCTAGATGATTGAGGCTTTGCGTGCGTGCAGGCCAATATAGGCATTAAGCGCAAGGTGCTGGCTACTTGGTGTGTGTTAGAGCTGTGCGCTGAGGCAGCGAGCAACGATCTAGGTGATGGACCAAGCTACGATGGGCGCATATATGTTGAATGCATGGATAGGTGATGGATTGGAAAGGGGGATAGGAAAATAAATATGCATCTTACGTATGTGTTGATCTCCAAGTGTCAATGGTCATGCGTTGGACTAGAAAATATACAATATGCGTTTAAGCATGTATGCGATGACCATGCGTTTCTGTCACAAATTTTCTCGCTTTCTCACCAAGTATAACGAGAACGCAAGTTTCTTGGGATGATCCGAGGTTGAACACATGGACTTGTAACTCAATGTTTGTGAAGTAATGCATTTGAGGCAATGAATAAAAGTGAAAAGATAAAAAGTAAAAGATTATGCGTTACGCCTACTCCTGACTAAACAGATTGAGCAATGGAAGTTTAACTATGAGAATTGTAGAGATACAGAAACTGTTAATGTGTAATAATATGCATGAAGAAATAGAATTGTGGGTGGGATAAATTCACCACGACATTAAGCGTGGTCGTAAGGGTAAACCCAACTCACCACACTAATGTATCGCATACCTCTCGGTGGTCAACCTCATGCTTATATCTCTATAACGCATGGTTGCGTTGAGCATAAGATTATTCCTATCTCTAGGAACACTGCTTACTTTGCTTAGTGAGTTCCACTACTCACTCTCTTAGGCAGAGGTTATAGCTACCAGCTCATAGACAAGCATTGTGATAGTCTCGCACTAAGCAAATAGGATTGTCTCATTATACTCACACAACGTACACCTCTCGATGAGTTGCTACATACGTCATATCTCTATGTCACATGATTGAGTATGCGATAACTCTTGCAATCTACACTTAACTCTCTGCAATGGAAGAAGAAGATGATGAAGATAGTGTTGAAGGAATTAAAGAAATGCATTAATTACAAAATGTATTAATGTCTTAAGCCAAAATGTAATACAATCCAGAGATAAGAAAAAAAGATGGAAGGCTAGATGGAGGCAATCTCTTACTTCCATCAGATGTATGTCAAGGCTGTCGGTGGTGCCATGGATGGGTGGTGGAGTAATCTCTCTCGAGCTCTATCTCCAACAAAAACTTCGATCGTCAATCGAAATGGGTTGTGGAGGTGAAGAATCCTCCAAGAAAATCTTGCTCATGCTCTCATCTGTAATCACAAGGATCCGCCCTAAGGCAGAAGTTATGATGCTTTGAAGTGAAAGTCCAAGGTGCTATTTATAGAGCTTAAATGCCCACAGCATTCATGATTGTGTTCTGCCTCACTGCTACCTTTGTCGCGGTATGGGAAATGTCAACATCATCTTATCTTGTTGATACTCCCAAGGTATGTGTTCATGCTTGTTTCTTCTTGAAGTCTCGATGCATTCCACCCACCTTGCGATCGTCCTCTTATCATGGCTATCGTTCTGTAGTTGCAGCATTTCATGCGACGAACTGGTCTTCATGAAGATCAACACATGTGATCAACTTTGCGATGGTCTGGCTTCAGCGCATGCGATTAATTCCTACGATAGCTACAAAAATAGACATTTTGACACCGTATAACACATGATATAGGGTTAGCAAGTATTTTTAGTGTTGATAGATGCAAGCTCATTTTTCACATAAATTCTTAGTATTATCAACACATATTCTGAAGGAAATTGGATCTGAGGTTTCCATGAGCAGCGGAACAAGACTATTCCAAATTACAATCATGAATGAACAATACATTTATAGTCGACTTCAAACAAGCGATTATACAACTACTTCAGAAATTATAGCATGAATAACAAATGAACAAGTAAGAACTCTACGAACATTTTCGCCTTGTTTCCACGCTCCTTGCTCATGAATGCTCGAACAATAGCGATTACGAACGCTCGATCTACACAATCGCAACACAGAAGGAACTCTTTGCACTCGTCCTCAACGATTGTCTCGACCACGTACTCCTCAACAACAGCACGAACACCGTGCTCATTCTCAATGATTGCCACGGTCATGAACTCCTCCACAAGACGAACTCCCTCCACAGCACCATGAACGGCCTCTAGAAAACCTCGATGGTGTCAAGTTGAGTCTGACACCACCAGCAAGGCTATCTTGGTATTTTTGATATAAGAATCCAGAGGGTGGGCTCTATTCAGACTTGGTATGAGGTAGACGGAGGAGGAAACACCGATCGCGTATACGACTGGGCAAGTGGGAGATGGCGGAGACCTATCGTATAGGTCGATGCCCAATCGTTTAACTAAAGTTAAGCGATCATCTAGCAAAAGCTATGTGATCGTTTAGCTCATCATTTAGCTCAGTCTATTGCCTACAAAATCTACACGATCGTTTACTTTGTGCAAGCGATCATCTAGCAAAACTATGCGATCGTTTAGTAAATACTGCACGATCGTTTAGCTCGCCACTACACTATCGTTTAGCTCGCTCAGCCTTCGTTTAGTAAATTCGTATTTACTTGATAACTCCGTGAGTTTCTTTTTCGCCGAGAGAAATCTCAAAACCTTTTATCAACCTTTTACAAAAACATCTTCTTCAAAATAGGAAAACCACTTTTCTTTTAAACTCACAGTTACCATGAATTCAATAATCACCCACTAACTTGGTTATTTAAAGAAAAAGAATTAATTATCCAATAATTAATATTATTGTAAATATAAATGATAACCAACTTATCATACTATATTTATAACCTATAATTTTAATATTTCATCTCATGAAACATATAAACCATAGTTCTTTTTCTATTCCATTGTACTTAATGTAAATCTCATTTACATCAATCCTCAACTAGATGTATCTCATACATCATACCGATTATATCATATATAATCAAAATACCTATTGTCAATTTGAATATTTCAAATCAACACCAAGAACTGATCCTCAACTGAATCCATTGAGCTACCAAGGGAACCTTATGGACCTATAGCTCTCTCTAACGATACGTGAATAACTGACTAAACTCTTTAGCCATGAGATCTACCATCCATTAACTGTCAGGCACTCCACTAGAGACTGACAGCTGAACTCTCCTTACCACAAATATATTATGTGTCCATCTTAACCAATCAGCAGTGTGACAACCCTTCACAGATTGCTCGTAAGTACAACTGAGCCAATAACCATTATGCCTCTGTAGTTACATCTGTCTCCTTAAGTACCACTGATCCCTCTAATGAACATAAGTCATAGTCTTACTATGACTGAGTCTTTTCTTCTAAAGAGAAGTTGTGGCCACTATGTTCAAGCTCCAGAATCAGCCTTTAAGGAAGCAATCTCTCTACTTATCCTTGCTTCGGGAAAGAAGTGAATTCCATCTTGTGGATTGAGTTCCCAGCTCCCAGATCAGACAAGTCCCAAAAAGGTAGGCATGTTGAGTTGGCAATCTGGCCACTCTCACCCACACTAATCAAAGAACCGCTCTTAAAGATAGGAGTTCTCAAAACACTCAAAATTAAGGTCGTGTCACCTATGGTCGTTTAGGTGAGATGCAAGTCTCTAGTATCAACGGCGTTATATAAAGAGTCTAGTCATCTCATGGTCCAGGTCTTATACAAACTCTTTGTATAAGACACCCTCGCTCGCACATCTTCACATGAGTGGTCAGGATCTACCATCTGTAGTAGTTTACAATACTTGCAAACTTCTACAAAGCGGGCCATATCCGTAGTGTCACCAGGATCAGGTATCCCACTTTAATCCTTATACTACAAACCTATTTAGGTTATCACTTAAGGCATGATTCACTTGTATATCATATATACATGCTTAAGTTCACATAAGATAACTAAGGAGCTTTGTTATTGCATATGAGTAAATTCTAGAATTAAATAACACTTATTTTATTCATTAAACAATATGTATCTTTACAAAACAATAAGAATCCGGGAGAATTAGGACACTAATCCCAACATATTCTGCTTGTTAGTCCTCATAATTCTAATTAAAAGGCTACAATAGCATGCATTTCTACTAGCTATCAATAGGGCTTGCAGTACATAAGGCTTGCGAGGTTAGATGGTGAATACGTTGGTCTTGTGCACGCGTTTATGGCCATTGGCAAGCAACAAGGATATGCTTACGTTAGTCATAAGGTATGCGTTAGCAAGAGGCTAGGTGATGGTAAGACAAACCATGAGGCATTGAATTGAGACCTAGCTTGACCCAAGGGTTGGTATGCGATAGTGATATGCTAGGCTCTAAGGCTGACTTATGCACCAAGGACATCCGAGGGCATGTGGGCGCATAGGACAAGGCTAGCATAAGTAGCATACAATTGAAGGATGCGATTGTCATAGTCTTAGTTGAACGCATGTGCCAAGGGTGAGCCATGCGAGAAGAGGAGTATGTGGCCAAGCAAGGGCTTGCGATGACTTAAGGTTAATGTGGCGCAAAAGAGGGTGACGAGATGATCAAGGCATGCGATCAAGTAAGCATGCAACCATGTAATAAGAGAGCCATGAGCTGATAGATTCATCCGAACAAGTGGCTAACTGAGAAGAGGTTAAGTTTAAGTAAGTAGGAGGTGGACAAATAGGGTTTCATGCAAAGAAGAGTTATGCATGAGAAGGACAACGCAACTTCATACAAGTAGGAAGTGGAATGAAAGTAGTTAGTAGCAAAGCAAGGTGAAGACACTCTAAAAGTTCCTAAGTAGAAGGTGTCATGCGTTGAAGCCTTAAGAGATAATGAGGATCAGTTGCCAAAGGCCTATAAATACCACTATAAGGCTTCTCTTTAGTTGATAACACAAATTCTCTTCAACGATATTAGGAAGAGTGTTAGAAGGTAGACTCGAAAGAAGCTTAGCATTGATCATGAAGAGCATGCGTTGATAGCAAGACTATGCATTGATCAAGTGGTGCAAAGAGGTGGAGATGCTATCAGACAGAGAGGTCATGAATTAGCATTAATTTGGAACGAGGAGTGCTTCCAAAATACTCGTGCATTTTGAGTGATTTCAAAGCCACTTGAAATATCTGAGAGTCTAGTCTTCAAGGTAAGGTTATAGAAGAAGAAGCTCAAAGTAATTATGCTGGAGAGTGAAGAAAAGGCAGAAGGGTCGAGCTCTCAGGTAAGCTTGGGCCAGTCTTGATGATTTAAAGATTCCAGCCGAAGCACAAGGAGCTCTGAGTTGATATTTTAAGGTAAGCCTCCTGAAACAATTTAAAACATATTTGTAGAAGGAAGTGTCTCAAAATGAGGTCTGGAATGATAAGTAATTTGAGATTCAAAATGAATATGGAATTTAGGATTCAAAAGGAAGCCAAGGGAGACGAAGGGACTTGGAAAGAAAAAGGTTCTTGCCAATCAAGATGAGTGGTATTTCTTTTATGGTCTTAAAATATATCTTTTATGATATATGTTTATGTTGTGAATGAGTAGCCAAAACGAGCATAAGAGTATGTGGTTGGGATGGTCAGGGGGTTAATACACTTAGTTCCTAAGCCCGGAGTAGAATCTCACGAGATAGTCAGGGAGCCATAAGGCCTAGTTCCTGAGCCTATGGGAGGAACCTCGTATGGGATGGTCAGAGGGTTGACGGGCCTAGCTTCTGAGCCCATAAGCAGGGATCTATATGCAATAGGGAACACAGAAGAGTATACATTTATGATTAGTATCAGTTTAACTATCTACTGTGTGTGTAGGTAGGGTTGAGAACAGACTCATTCGAGACAATGGTTTGGATGTTAACCTCGTAATTGTGATATGCTTGTATTATTATAAGTTGAAAGAGACTCTATAAGTTGTTTACCACTCACTGAGCTTCTTGAAGCTCATTCTTTTCTTTCATGTTTTCTTCCCATGTAGTGAAAGATGAGGAGTTCTAGGGTGCTGCTAAGGTCAAGGTCTGCCATGCCACAGCCACACTTCCAGTTTTAAAAGTTGTTGATGTAAACTTTATAGTTAAGTCTGGGAATTGTATAGTCATTATACTGTTTGTAATAAAATGAGTTTAGCTAAACAGTTGTTGTTTATATCCTTGGCTTAAAGATTAATGAGTGTAAAAGGTTCAAATGGGCAGTAGATATCGTGAAATAGTGATATCTGTCGTCTTCACGCCTCCTTTCGGGTTCTACAGGTAGGCTCGGGAAGGGGTGTGACAAGAATCATTCATAAAACATTTACAGTTAATGGTTAGACCATTGCTTATAAGAGCTAAGTTTTTTTCATCTATATAGGGATATACTATTTTGCATGCAGCGTCACTTGTATGCATTAGGCTAGTAACTTATCATAAATACTCGCCATTACAATTAGCTTATGGCCATGAGCCAAATATTTCCCATCTTAGAATTTTTGTATGTGCAGTATATGTTCTAATTGCTCCACCGCAACGTACTAAGATGGGTCCTCAAAGAAGGTTAGAAATATATGTTGGATATGATTTCCCATCAATTATTAAATATCTTGAAACCCTGATGAGTGACGATTTGCTGATTGTCACTTTAATGAGACAAATTTTCCAACATTAGGGGGGAGGAATTAAGAAGTCGAAAAAATGGATTACATGGAATACATGTTATTGCATTTAGATCCCGTTACAGATAAATGTGAACTTGAAGTTTAGAAGATAATTCATTTGCAAAATATAGTAAATTAATTATCAGAGATGCAAAGAAAGTAACTAAATCACACATACCAGCTATAAATGTTCCATCGAAAATTGATATCCCAACACAGCAAGTTGTCACTAATGAATCTAGAACACACCAGAAGCGTGGTAGACTAGCGGGTTCCAAAGATAAAAATCATCGAAAAAGAAAAATCATTAATAGTCAAGAAGACTTAGTTGAGGATGTAAATATCCATGAAGAAATCCTTGACATGACTAGTGAGGAAGGTCAAGTACCTAAAGATAATAATGAGATTTGAATAAACTATGTCATGACAGGAAAAAGATGGAACCGAACTCATTTAATTATTGACAATATTTTTGCGTATAATGTTGCTCTGGATATATCTAAAAATGAGGATTCTAAACCAAAATCTGTTGAAAAGTGTCAACATAGAAAAGATTGACTTTAGTGAAAGAAGCAATCAAGGCAGAATTAAACTCACTTTCAAAATGACAGGTTTGTGGACCAGTAGTCCAAATGCCAGAAGGTGTCAAACCTGTGGGATATAAATAGGTGTTTGTGAGAAAAAGAAATGAAAATAATGAGGTCACAAAATATAAAGCAAGACTAGTTGCACAAGGTTTTTCACAAAAACTTGGTATTGATTATGAGGAGACATATTCTCCAGTGGTAGATGTAATTATATTAAGATATTTAATTGGTCTGACTATATATGAAAATTTGGACATGTATCTTATGTATGTAGTCACAGCATATTTATATGAATCTCTTGATAATGATATTTATTTGAGAATCCCAGAGGATTTAAGGTACCTGAAACATATAAATCAAATTCCCAGGAATTGTATTCAATAAAATTACTGAGATCACTATATGGATTGAAACAATCAGGATGAATGTGATACAATTGCTTGAGTGGATATTTGTTGAAAGAAGGTTTCAAAATAATTCAATATGTCCGTGTATTTTTATAAAGAAATAGTCAGAATTTACTATTATAACTGTATATGTTGATGATTTAAATATAATTGAAACTTCTAAAGAACTTTCAAAGGTAATAGAATATCTTAAGAAAAATTTGAGATGAAAGATCTTAGAAAAATAAAATTTTATCTTGGCTTAAAAATCGAGCATTTAGTAAATAAGATATTTGTTTCAATCAGCTTATACGGGAAAAATTTTGAAAAGGTTCTATATGAACAAAGCATATCCATTGAACATTCTAATGGAAGTTCGTTCGCTTGATGTGAAGAAAGATATATTTTGACCTCGAGACGATAATGAAGAACTTCTTGGTCCTAAAGTACTGTATCTTATTATAATTGGTGCACTTATGTATCTTGCTAATAATACAAGACCAGATATTGCATTTTTAGTAAATTTATACTAAGAAATAGTCCTCCAACAAAAAGACATTAGAACGAAATTAAGCATATACTTCTTTATCTCCGAAGAACGATCAACGTGGGTTTATTTTATTCAAATAAATCAAATTTTGATCTAATTGGTTATGTAGATTATGGATATTTATCTGATCCACACAAAGCTAGATCTCAAACATGTTATTTGTTCACATGTGGAGGAATGACTATATCATGGCAATCGGTGAAACAGACCATAACAGCCACTTCTTCAAATCATGCTGAAATTCTTGCAATTCACGAGGCTAGTCGAGAATATGTTTGGCTATGATCAATGACTCAGCACATTCGTGGAACACGTGAATTGTCTCCTAGTAAAAATCTTCCAACAATATTATACGAAGACAACACAACATGCATATCCCAAATCAAAAGGATATAATATAATAAAGGAGATAGAACAAAGCATATCTCACCAAGATTTTCTATACTCATGATCTTGAAGAAAATGGTGACATCACTGTACAACAAATTTGTTCGAATGATAATCTGACAGATTTATTTACAAAATCATTGTCTCCTAGTAAAAATCTTCATGATCTTGAAGAAAAGGGGGAGTAAATATACTTTTAAGAGTATGTTATAGTGTCCATTAGTCATTTATCATTTATCCATTACCCTATATGTTGTCCACGTGTCTCAAGATTACACACTATTAATATCTATGTAATCCACCTCCTCCTTGCTGAATTGCCTATAAATAGTGGCATTTCGTGAGCTTTGGAAAACACATACACATTAGGCAAATTCCATGGAAATTGGAGAAAGCGGATGATTTCGAGAAATTTCTTATTTTATATTTTGTTAATTTACATATTATGTTTAATTTATTTTATCATTATATTACATTATATTTATTTTAATATTATATTTTATTGGTATCAGTGTTCCCGTTGTGCTTCTTAAGTTCACAATATAATTTAATTAATTAAAAAGATAACTCCTATATAGGGGAGTTATCTGAATCGTGGGTTCTTCTACGTTCATGCTCTCTCTCTCTTATTGGTTAAGTTTTGCAGGTGAATTGTGATTGATTTTAGAAAGCACATAAAGGTTCTGGGAAGCTTTTTCTCTCTAGAAACAAAATTATTCCCCTACTCTTCCCAATCAATTTTGGTTCCCACAAAACAAATTTTATCTAAAAAAATCTCAGAGGATAGGGAGGCAACTCTTGTGCTGTTGTTCGTGAAACCAATTGAAGATTTGAGTTTTGTTTGATTCTACAAAGGTAAGGTTTCCTTTCCCGTTCTCTATAGAATTAATTTGTGCATGTTTAACCTATATTAGAATTATTTTACAGTAGGTTGTAATTTTGTTAGTCCCTGTAATTTTCTAGTGTGTGGGTATTTTAGAAATCCCAACTCAATAATGAGTTTAGTTCTGTGATTTTTGATTTGTTAGGGCTTTCATCCCTATAGTCTAAATATCAAATAAAATACCTCTTATTTTATTAAATAAATAATTTGTTATTTCAAAATACAAACTATAAGATATATGAGATTTAGGGCATTAAATCCAACATATAGTTAGTTTGCCCTCTTTCATGGTGTTCATGAAGTCATTTGTGGGATTTGTCAAGCTTGAAAGCAGATTAAAACCTCTCATAAACAGGTTCCTCATACTACCACTGAAAGAGTATTAGAGCTTCAACACATGGATCTCAAGAGTTCCTCATACATAAACAAGCTTGAAAGCAGATTAAAACCTCTCATAAACAGGTTCCTCATACTACCACTGAAAGAGTATTAGAGCTTCAACACATGGATCTCAAGGGTCTAATGCAATTTATAAGTTTTGGTGGGAAGCGTTATGTCTTTGTGTGTGTAAATGACTTCTCAAGGTACATTCGATTCAATTTGTTAAAGAAAATTCTGACACATTTTTTGTGTGTCAAACTTTGTGTATTCAACTTTAGAGAGAAAAAGACTTGAATATTCTTCGCATTCGTAGTTTCCACGACAAAGAATTTAAAAATATGCTGTTTGTTAAATTTTGTTTTTCTGAAGGAATACATCCTGAGTTTTCATGTCCTATTACTTCCCAACCAAATGGTATTGTTGAGCATAAAAATAGGATCCTCCAAGAGATGGCTTGTGTTATGTTACATGCCAAAGATCTTCCTCTTCAGTTCTAGGCTGAAGCTCTCAACACTGCATGTCATATTCTCAACTGGATTTTTCTTTGCCTAGGTACGACCTATACAAATTATAAAGTTTGGAGGGGGAGAAAGCCAAATGTCCAATATTTTTTATATCTTTGGGAGTCCATGTTATATTCCAACAAATCGAAAACCTAGGCAAATATGGGATTCAAATCGTGATGAAGGTATTTTCCTAGGGAACTCTATAAACAGTAGGGCTTATAGAGTGTTTAATAAACGATCCTGAAATATAATGGAGTCAATCAATGTTGTGATCGATATTGTTATAAATCCATCAGCTTCTACTATTGAGGAAGATGAAGATTTCAGTATGCTTCCACTTTTCAATATAGATGTCCCTAATATCTCCTTTGACATGAATACTAAAACACCAATGGAGCATAACTAGTCGGTTTCTGAACAAGTTATGCATTCAGCAGAGCTCATAAAAATCATCATCTCTCTAGCAATATCATTGGTAATCTTGATGCATGAGTGACTACCAGAAAGAAGGATATGGTTGACTATCTCCAAATGATTAACAATAGTTTCTTTACATCTTCAATTGAAATTAAGAGTGTTAATAAAGCTCTAAGGACTACTTTAGACATATGCAAAATTTAAATTTAGCAATTAATGAAATTTTCTGTTTGGGTCATTTGCTGTTCGAAGCCATAACTGAAGTGGTTGGTGTGTCTGCCTTAATTGAGAAAATCAACCTTCCTTGTGTAGGTGGTGTTAACTTCTCTTGTGATCCCTGAAAATGTCATTGCATCTATCTTTGGCTCTGCTGATGATGTTTTTGAAGCAAGTTTTTTTAAGTTTGATATTAAATGGAAGAATCTTGAAAATAGTGTTGTGCTTGATATGTTTGTTGTTTGTCCAGAGAGTCCTATATTGAAAATATTGTTTTGTCTGATTTCAACCACTCCTAAAGTCTTGTTTTTTTTATTCCGTTGAAGTTGGCTTTAGTTGTTTTGTAAGTCAAACAAAAAGGGGAGAATAAGTTTGGCTCAGCACGCTAGTCTATCAACTCTTTATCTTTTACCGACGTGCTTTGTTATTTGGTTTGTTTTACCTTAAAAATATCAGCCAAATGGGGAGTGATAACTTGTTGAAATACAAGTTATTTTACCTATTTTATCTAAAAAAATAAGAAAAATTGTGGACAATGCAATTGAATTGGTAAGAAATTCATGATTTCATTATATTAAGCGATCGCATATGTACAACATCTAATAACCCTTAAAAGTTATAAAATTGTGCTTTTTGAAATGCAAAAATCCTATCGTGCGATCAACAGTTTATCGCGGAGGAAATTCCTGACGCCAGCATTAAAACCTTATAGCTGGAGACACATAGACTCATGCGATGCAAAAAAAAGGAAGATGACATGACACATAGGCGGTGGAAGTCAAATCAAAGATCAAGTTGGTAGCTGACAAGAAAGGTTCACGACAGAGCCAATGAACTTCTGATGCGAAGTAGACGGCGTGTCAAGATATGGAATTTAATGCATGCCATCATAATAATCATTAGTGAGAGATGGAAAAGCTACCTCGTGACACATATAAATACCCCACAAGATTTCCATGCAAAAGAGAGTAAGGAGACGTCGGAAAAACTCTGCAAAAATCTTCACTTCACATATTTCTTTTAAGCCCTCGTGAAATCTTGAATGAACGCTCAAGAGCTCTCTTGGAGTTGAAGGGAAGCCATCTCCTTCAACACAATTCTCAAGAAACAGTTGTTTAAAGAGTCGAAATGAGCAAGAAACTGTCACCTATGGTTTGACTTTCTATCTCTATCTCCATATCTTCTTTTTACTACAGTTGTTTATATTGTGTAAAACGTTGAAAACTCATTTTATCAATATGAATGCATTCATAGTTTATTATTCATCTATCTCTTCACCTTTATCCATGAGTAACAAATTTCTATATGGGTTGAGAATCATTGCAACTAGTGTGAACTAAGTAAATCCTGATCATGAGTTCAACATGTTTTATGCATGCTTTGTAAGCTATTTGAATCTGTTGAAAGATTGCGTTAAATAGACTGAATCTATACTTGAAAAAGTAAAGGATTTAGACTGCATAAAACAAGAAGAGATTACCTTTAGAAATAAAGAAATATCTCTTGCATTAAAAGCTCATTGCATGCATCCTAGAAATAGACTGAGAAATGTAGTTATGATTTGCGACTGATTTGTAAGTAATTTTCTTCAATGCATGGTTTGTGCATTTACTTAAGGAATGTTAGCGAATATATGCCTCAACCCTAATTCATTCCTTAGAAAACTCCATCGCATTGCATAAACTGCTTCCGTTACGATTCTGATTTCCAACGCATTCATCATCTTCCATTTCAACACTTAGGAACATAAATAAATCGCTTTTATTTTATTAGGATTGGTGTCCTAATTCTCCTGGAGTCTCGTAGTTTGTAAACTTTGTACACATTGTTATAAATAAAATAAGAGTTATTTTATTTGCATTTACTCATATCCAATAAACAAAGATTTGTGGTTATTGTATGTAAACTTAAGTATGTATATGAGATATACAAGTGGATCATGCTTTAAGTAATAACCTAAAAGGTTTGTAGTATAAGGGTAAAGGAGGGATACTTTATCCTTGTGACACTACGAATACGACCCGTTTTGTAGAGGTTTACAAGTGTTGTGAATTACTACAGATGGTCTGATCCTGACCATTCATGTAGAGACATGTGAGCGGGGGTGTTCTATACAAAGAGTTTGTATAAAATCGGACCACGAGATGATTCGTCTCTTTATATAATGACGTTAATAATTAAGACTTACATCTCACTAAAATGACCATACGTGACATGACCTTAATCCTGAGTGTTTTGGGAACTCCTGCCGATGAGGGCAATCCTTTGACTAGTATGGGTGAAGGTGACCAGATTGCCAACTCAATAAGCCTACCTTTTCGGGGATTTATCTGATTGGGGAGCTGGGAACTCAATTACACAAGACGGAGTTCACTTCTTCCTCAAAGCAGGGGTAAGTAGATAGATTGTTCCCTTAAAGGCTGATTCCAGGTCTTGAACATAGTGGCCACATCATCTCTTTGTAAGAGAGGACCCAGTCATAATAGGACTATGACTTATTGTTCATTAGAGGATCAGTGGTATTTAAAGAATTAGATGTAACTACAGAGGCAAAATGGTAAATTGGCCCAGCTGTACTTACGGGCGATCTGTGAAGGGTTATCGCACTATTGTTTGGTTGATATGGATAAAGAAATATATCTGTAATGAGAAGAGTGCAGTGTAGGTCTTTAGTGGAGTGCCCAACAGTTAACGGATGGTGAATCTCATGACTAAAGAGTTTAGTCAACTATTCACATCCCATTGGAGCTTCAAGCTACAAGTCCATAAGGTCCCCTTGGTAGCTCAATGGATTCAAGTTGAGAATAGATTTTGGGGTTGATTTGAAGTGTTCAAATTAACAAGAGGAAATTCGATTATATGTGATATAATTGATGTGATGTATGAGATACATTATTTGGAGGAATTAATGTAAATATAATTTACATTAAGTACCATAAAATAGAAAAAGTATTATGGTTTATATGTTTCATGAGATGAAATATTAAAACTATAGGTTATAAATATAATATGATAAGTTGGTTATCATATATATTTATAATATATTAATTATATGATAATTAATTTCCTTTTCTCTAATAACCAATTGAGTGGGAGGTTATTGGTGATTTTATGGTAACCATGAGATAAAAGAAAATTTGTTTTCCTAATTTTAGGAGTTTCCTCTTCGGAAAGTTCTCACAGAGACAAGCTATCAAGTGAAAGAATTTAACTAAGCGATAGCAATCAGAGACTAAACGATCGTGTAGAGTTGACTATACGATAGTCATTCAGCTGATCATAACTACAGGTTCGAGTTGCTAAGTCTATATGATAGGCTGCCGTTTACTAAACTATCGAGCACATCGTCTATACGATAGACAATGTCATACCTCCTACTTGCTCGATCGTCTACTCGATCGTAGACCTCCAATCTCTTCCTCAAGCCAAGATCAGACAGAGCCCACAACCCTTGGATTCTTACACCGAGAATACCAAGGTAACCATTGTGGTGGTGTTTTCAATCAGTTTGTGGATCGAGTTGGACTCGATTGGGTTTGAGGAGCTGTTGACCGTTCGTTGTGTTCGTATTTGTTGGTTGTATCAGTCGTTGCATTCGAGTGTGCTGTTCTTGGACGCTTGTAGATTGATCGAGGGATTCGTGAAGAATGGTTCTTCAAATGTATGCATCCTTTATCCCTTGTATCATCGTTTAACATGCTGTAATTTCTATGTTTGCATGATTTGTTAGTTTCCATTTAGACTGTAATTGTTTTGTATTCAATTTAAATGGAATTTGGAACGACCCCTTACGCTGCTCATGGAAATCCTCGTGTTTGATTTCCTTCAATTGGTATCACAGCCAAGTTGTTCTGATATTCCAAATACCATTTCTGTTTTGAACTTCTTCTAAAGTCGTGGTGGGTTTTAAGTTTCCTGCATTGCATTTAAGAGTTAAATGCGTTTGTGGATGTGTTGATGAATGTTTACAGGATGATTGCCTCTTTTTAAATTTATCTTTACGATTACAAAGTGTTAATTTGTAAGGGCCATTGCATTTTTTGGGCATAATTAACAAGCAATCGAGACAATATTCAAAGTGTTTAATGTTGTTGAGTCGTTCATGATGAAGTTTTAAAGCAAAGAGATGTGGTTCTCATCGAGGAAGAAGACCAAAGGTTGGTCGTATAGTGTAGCCTAAGGTAAACGATCGTTCAGATTTGGCTAAATGATCGTGTAAAAATGTTCTGCCCAATTGTGTAGTATTTACTAAACGATTGTTTAGCTAATGCTAAACGATGGGGTAAAGTGTTTACTCTATCGCATAGCATTGGTTGCTCGATTTCATGGACACTGGAGGTAAACGATCGCATAAATTTTTTGAGACTCATCGTTTAATAAAAGACGCACACACTAAACGATCTTGTAGTTCAGCATGCCTCATCGCATAGTCACTGACTACACGATCACGCGGTATACGATAGCTTACATTTGCTCAGCATCGTTTAGACGATTGTGCTTCACCGCATTCAGTTGTCGTTTAAATTGATCGCTTAAGCTTCTGTATGCAACATGTACGCTGCATGATCGGTGTGCTTTCAGTGCTTTCATCACATAGGCAAACGGTACACGATCATTTAAGCTTAGAAGCGTTGCTAAACGATTGAGTTAAAGAGGTTACTTCTCTATGTAGGCAATCCACAAGGATGATTTACTTATCGATTAGGAAACAGCGAGCTTCGTCGGACGGTTCAAAGATCCAGTTTGTTCTGTTTTGAACCGGAAGCACTCATTGCTCTTTTGTAATTACTTAGCTTGGTTTTAAGGATTTTGAGGCTAATCTATCCTGGTTTCATCAAACTTTTATTAATAATACATGAGATATATGTTGGCTTATTGATAAACTTGGCAGAAATTACTAGTTATTTATAAGCTTTTTTATTTAGAATCATGGGGCAATTAAGTAGAAAATACAGGTGATAATACTTAGCATTTACAAAAAATTGAGTTTTGCGTCGATTAGCACCTAAATCCTCACTGACCCCAAGATTAGCATTACTTCAAGCCAAAGTGTCTATTTTTTTGTAGCTATCGTAGGAATCAAATGCATACATTTGAAATAAGCAATCGCAAAAAAACGCAACATGCGCTGAAGCCAGAGCGATTGCAAAGACAAACGCATGCGCTGAAAGTTGGATGCGTGTCCATCGCATGGAAGTTTTGGTGATCGAATGCGTCCATCACATGGAAGTTCCGATGATTAAGCAGATGCGGTGATATTGGGAATTGCGGCCATGGAGTGACAACTATAATAGGAAGGACGATCGCAAGATGGGTAGGCGCGTTGATGCTTCAGCTAAATCAAGCACGGACGCATACCTTGGGATAGTATCAACAGATAAGACGATGTGACTTTGCCCATACCGCGACAAAAGCATCAGTGAGCCATAACGCAATCATGATAGCTATCGGCGTTTAAACTCTATAAATAGCCTTTGGACCTTCATTTCAAGACATTCGAACTTCTGCCTCAAGGCAGAGGTTTGCGATCACAGATGAGAGCTTGAGCAAGATTTTCAGTGAGAATTCTTCACCTCCACAAACCAAACCGAGTGACGATCGGAGCTTTCGCCGAAGATAGAGCTCGAGAGAAACATCTCCACCATTCATCCATGGTACCACTGGCAGCCTTGACACAGAGTCCTTTATTTCTCTTCTAACCTCTGTATTATATTATATTTTAAGATATTAAGACATTTTGAAATCAATGTATCTCTTGATTCCTTCAATACCATCTTCTTCATCAGCTTTATATTTATCATCATTTACCTTAATCGTTTATTTATCAAAGGCGATCGCATACTTAATCGTGTAGCCTAGAGATAGGACGCATGTAGCAACCCACCGAGTTGTGTGCGTTGTGCGAGTATAGTGAGTTAATCATTTTTTCTTGATGAAAGGTTGTAGCAATGCTTGTCTATGGGTTGTTGCATTGCTTGTCTATAAGTTAAATAGCCGCGTCTAACTGCCTGAGAAGGTAAGAGATGGAACGTACTAAAGTAAAGTATGTATTGTTCCTAGAGATAGGCACAATCTTATACTCGACGCAACCATACACTATAGAGATATAGTCATGCGGCTGACTACCGAAAGGTGTGCGAAGCATTAGTGCAATGAGCTGAGATTACTTGGGCGATTTAAGAAAATAAACATCACTATGCGTTAATGGTTGTTGTGTATCTATCTATTCTCATCACAAGTCTTCTATTGCTCAATCTGTTAAACATTAGTGTTTAACGCATGATTGCGTGCACAACCCCATCCGTCCCTAATAATAAAATTTTCCTGCCAACAGTTTATGTGCCGTAGTGTATGACATGTAGATTTGAAACCCACCTTAGGTTATACATTTTATTCATGCATCATATATTATAAGTGTTATAATATAGTTTCTGGCATGATGAAATTATCAGAAAGCATGCGCCTGCATCATGAAATATAAGAGTTATATTTATGCATGGATCATCTTTATATTATAAGAGTTATAGTATAAGGGTGTATAGAAGCATGTATGCTTGGTTCGTTGCTTTGATATATAAGTTTTATATAGTAGCAATGAATGAACAATACATGGAGCATGACACTTAGGCTTATTTATAAGAGTTATGAATTCCTTGTATATGTAGCTTCGCATCATGTTGGTTTTAGTTGTTTCCTGTTATAAGTGTTATAATGAAAATTAAACTAAAATCAATAAGAAAGAGTTGCATGCAGACTTAGGCGAACTCATGTTTTAAAAGGGTTTAAAATTGGATTAAGATAGACCTAAGTTCAAGGTCCTAATGAGATTAGAAACCTACGTTTAATCCTTTTGAATCGGTTTAATATGATTAAATTGATTAATTTCCATAAAAGATTAAATTTGTATTAAATCTATCTAAAAGGGACCTTTTGTCTAAGGCGTGTTCTATCTACGCTGGGGTATTTAAGCTGACGAAAACAGAACACCCCTACCTGGGAACCTACTTGGAAAGGTGAATTTGATAGATTTGCTACAAGCATACGACAGTTGATCAAAGACTTCGTTAAAGAGTTTAATGAATGATATTCAAAAGTTGTTCAATTTTCCAAAGTAAGCGTTACTTTGGCCAACCTAAAAAGTCACTTAGTTAAAATCCTTAGCCATGCTTTTTCTAAGTAAACTAAACCCTAGGTTATAAAATAATCAGTGGAAGGAAGAGATATATATAATATGTCAATGATTCCCCTCACGTTTCTCCTTAAATGTTCACGTCGTGATACCCATGCTTGGCTTCGTGGTACCTTGGGAGCATCCCCTTTCGGATGGTGTTTACATGAGTCAATATCAAGGTGACGAAGAATCTTTATAGTAAGTGGATGAAGGATACGTGTCAACATGTTCTACGGTCTCCTTCATTGGTTCGCACCGTGAGATCTTCTTGCACTGACTCGTGGTGCCCTAGGAATGTTCCCCTTCGAATGGCTTTTGTGTAGTTGGTCAATATCAAGGTAAACTCCAGAAATGGATAGAGTCACTTTAGTTGTTGCCCTAATCAGATTTTTCCCTTCGGATTGGCTGCTTGGGACGAAACTCTAGGGCCTAAAATGAAGGGTCACATTTATGGGAAATTGTTAAGCAAGTTAATGATTTCTTGACCAAATCAATGGTGGCTAGTCGTTATAGGAACACAAGTTGTTCTAGTATTACTGATTGGTTAAGAATGTCTCAATTCAGAGGAGGGATATATTGACTACCCTTTGGTGGATTTTGTCCTAAACCTTTGGAGCGTCATTGCAAAACTAGATGTCATACGGGGTTCATTTTAGTTTTGCGAAACCGTATTGGATGTTGCTTTTTTAATGAGTATTTGCTAAAACCTAATGTAGGTCAATGTGTTTGTTTTTTGAACACATGAATAATTGTCCATTAGTTGCCTCAAATTTGACCGATTACTAACATTGGAAAGAGTCCATTAAAACATATTTTGTGGTAAACGACCTCGAGTTTATCATGGTTGAGGAGTGTCCTTAAGTCTCGACCTTTGATACACCGCAAAATGTTCGTAATGTATATGAGGTGTGGATGAAGGCTAACTTGTTGGCTAGACTTCACATTTTGGTTAGCATACCTGATGCGTTGGCCAAAAGGGTTAAGAACATGGTCATTGCATATGAGATCATGGACTCATTGCAAGAATTGTTTAAACGTCAGTTCTCACTTTTCGAGAATAAAGGGATGGATGACAAAGAAACTAGTCATATCAGTTCCCAAAAATAGTCTCCAGTCTTTCTTGAATGTCAAGGTACTAAAAGAGAGAGCAATTTTTGCTGACTCAAGTGAAGTTCATCGACGAGAAATGTTCTCTAAAATGGAACTTGGAGAATATTTAGGTTCTAATACTGATCCCACTACTCTCAAGAAAAGGAAGAAGTCTAAAGACAGTAAATGTGACTTATTTGTCTTGGAGATGGGTTTGGTAGAAAAAGATGATTCGGCCTGAAAACTTGATTCAGGTGCTACTAACCACGTCAGTTTTTTCCTACCAAGGATTTAGTTCTTGGCAGATGTTGCAATAGGGAGAGTTGACTCTTCAAGTTGGTACTGGTGAGGTTGTTTTAGCTATTGTTGTGGGTAGGTTGGATTTGTTTTTGGACAAGAAATGTTATCTATTACTGGATAATGTTTTTGTAGTTCCTCATATCAAGAGGAATTTAATCTCAGTTTCTTATCTCATTGAATAAGGTTATACTGTCTTCTTTTCTGAAAGTAAAGTGTTTATTTTTAAGAATGGTTTGGAGATTGGATCAATGGAAAATAACTTGTATGTACTAAGGCCACTATTCATAAAAGCCTTGCTTAACACTGAAATGTTCAATATGGCGACAACTACTAAAAGACCAAAGGTTTCTACTAAGGAAAATGCCAATCTTTCGCATCTAAGGTTAGGTCACATCAACCTCAATAGGATTGAGAAGTTGGTGAAATGTGGACTTCTAAAGAGTTTAGAAGAAAACTCCTTGTCAGTCTGTGAATCATGCCTTGAAGGCAAGATGACCAAACGACCTTTTACTGGAAAAGGTTATAGAGTCAAGGAAACCTTGGAGCTTATACATTCAGACCTATGTGGTCTGATGAGTGTTAGAGCTCAAAGTGGATATAAATATTTCATCTCTTTCATAGATGATTATTCAAGGTACGGGTATCTCTATCTAATGCAACGTAAGTTTGAAGCTCTTGACAAGTTTAAGAAGTATAAGGTTGAAGTTGAAACCTTGTTAGGTAAGAGGATAAAAACACTACGATCTGATCCTGGTGGAGAGTATATGGACCTCGAATTCCAAAACTATGTGATAGAACATGGAATCACATCCCAACTCTTGGCCCCAGGTACACCTCAACAGAATGGTGTATCAGAAAGGAGAAATAGAACCTTGTTGGACATGGTTCGATCTATGATGAGTTATACTCATCTTTCAAACTCATTTTGGGGATTTGCAGTGGAGACTACATGTTACATTTTCAACATTCACCCGAAAAGTTTTTCTAAAACACCTTTTGAGTTGTGGATAGGCCGTAAAGGTAGTTTACGCCACTTCAGCATTTGGGAATGTCTGGCCCACGTGCTTGTGGCTAACCCAAAGAAGTTGGAACCACGTTCGAAAGTTTGCCTCTTTGTAGGATACCCTAGGGAAACGAGGGGTGGATACTTCTATGATTCGAGTAAGAATAAAGTGTTTGTGTTGACAAATGCTATCTTCTTGGAAGAAGACCACATCTGGGATCATAAACCACGAAGCAAGCTTTTTTTACATGAGATTTCTAGAGAGACCACTGAGGGTTCAACAAGAGTTGTTGAACAGACTGATAGATCAATAAGAGTTGTTGACATCGGTTCATCTAGTCAACCATCTCAAAAGTTGAGACTGGCTTGACGTAGTGGGAGGGTTATAAACCCACTGAAACGCTACATGGGTTTAACTGAAGCCCAAAACATCATGTCCGATGATGGGGTCGAGGATCCTTAAGCAAGCAATGGAGGATGTTGACAAAGATGAGTGGATTAAAGCAATGAACCAGGAAATGGAGTCTATGTACTTCAATAATCTCTAGGAACTTATGGATCAGCTGATGAGGTAAAACCTATAGGGTGTAAGTGGATCTACAAGAGAAAATGAGGCATAAATGGAAAGGTGCAAACCTTTAAGGCTAGACTCATGGCAAAGAGTTATACCCAGGTCGAGGGAGTGGACTATGAGGAAACTTTCTCACCTGTTGTCATGCTGAAGTCTATCAGGATACTCCTATCCATAGCCACATTTTATGATTATGAGATATGGCAAATGGATGTCAATACTACTTTTTTTAATGGTAATCTTGAGGAGACCATTGATGCGTGCAATTATGATGTGATTTTGTAGTGATGTGTGTTATGCGGTGATCATGCAAGTTTTCCTAACAATACCCAAGTATAAGCCTTATTAGGTTTCCTAGTAAGTCCAGGGTCGAACACAGGGACTACTAAGTAAATATGCAACAGTCACTTTGATTCTCTTGCGGTAGTAAAAACAAATGAAGTGGATAGTGTTTAAGAATTTTTCCTATGCGACAGAGTTTGAACGCAGAGTTGATGAACGCGTAGAGTTACAATGAGTATGCGATGAAGGGGTTGAGAATGGGTTTTTTAGCTAGCATTTCCTAAGATTATGCACAATTTATGCGATCATGCTACACACAAATAACAACACGTCATCTCTCAATTCAAAATGCCATAACTCTTATTTCTAGGACGCATGCGATGTGTATAGGAAAAAGTCGATAGGACTTATGTTTAAGCCTCTATTCTTGTCTATGCGATGATGAATAATGCACACATAAAACAAGGTGACCGCATACAATCATTCCTATTTCTAGGGTGCATGCGATGCGTTATAGCAATAGAACTTATGTCAAAGTTTCTATTTCTTGCTTATGCGATTCTAATCTGACTCTCTCCAGCCTAGATTCTAATCTGATTCTCTCAAGTCTAGATTCTATCTTTAGACTACTCTCTCAAGTATCTCTAAAGGGTGAATGACGCATACATAAGACAAGATGATCGCATAAAACGTAAATCTTAAGTCATGTTAGCTAAGTACTTCTCAACTCATTCAGAAATTTAGCTACTCATGCGAAGTATCGAGAGATTGAACATAGAGTGAAATGAGATTTCCATTTTTTGTAAATAAAGTATTGAATACAAAATAACAAATGGATTTGAGAGATAAGAAGCCTGATAAGCATTGTCTTGCTTCTCATGGCCTTTTACACTGTTCTTTTTCACTCATACTCTGTTCTAGATATGTATTCTTGCTCTCGCAAGTATTGGCCCTCTCTACTTTGTAACACTTTCCGGTAGCCTCTTGATCTATCCGGGAATGATCTCTCGGCTTCCTCGTTACCTTGTTCGTCTTCGTCTTCTAAGTATATCTACGAGTATGTGCATGAACAGACTAACTAACTCTCTAATTTGTTGACTCTTTTATACTGGTGGCCTTCGGTATCTATAGAGCTCAAGGTGAAGTAGTCTTTCTTTCTAATGATTGCAATGATGGGCGATATTAATTTTTCTGCTCTGATGCGTCGATTAATGGTCACCGAAAGTTGAGTGTACTTGCTACAGTGTGGCTTTAACGACTTGTCAACTAAATTCGGATTCGACCGTTACCAGCTTTCCATCCCATCATGATTTATTATGTTGTCACCTTGATGCGCAGGCTTTATGCGGCCACCTTTGTAAGAAACTTCTCACGATCGCATACAATCGCATGACTTGTGATCGCAATCTTCAAGTGCGCTGACGCCGTGTTCCTTTGGATCGCAATTTCACTTGCTCATCGCATTTTTTCTACACAAAATAGGTAAATTAACTGCTTTTATGAGATGGGCGCTTGCGATCGCAATTCTTATCAGTTTAGCACTTTCCGACATGATATTCCTTATTTTATCATCGCATTCTCTCATTGTTTTACTTATTTTAGCTATAATAACTTGTATTTCTACCAGTTATGAACCATCACTTGGCTCAACCAAAGGAGTTCATTGTTCTAGATCAAGAGCAAAGAGTTTGCAAGCTTAATAGGTCCATTTATGGGCTGAAACAAGTGCCTAGATCGTGGAACATTAGATTTGACAGTGCGATTAATCATTTGGATTTGATCAGAACGTTGATGAGCCTTGTGTTTACAAGAAAATCATCAATAGCTCATTAGCTTTTCTGGTACTGTATATGGATGATATCCTACTCATTAGGAATGATGTAGGTTTTTTTACTGACATTAAGAAATGGCTAGATGCCCAATTCCAAATGAAAAATTTAGGAGAGACGCTGTATGTTTTAGGGATCCAGATCATTCAGGATCGTAAGAACAAGAGGTTAGCTTTGTCTTAGGCATCGTATATTGATCAAATATTGATCAGATATAAGATGTAGAATTCCAATAGGGGTTTATTATCTTTCAGGCATGGAATTTCTTTGTCTAAGTAGCAATGTCCTAAGACACCTCAAGAGGTTGAGGAGATGAGACGGATTCCCTATGCTTCGGCTGTTGGAAGCTTAATGTATGCAATGTTATGTACTAGACCTGACATTTGCTATGCAGTAGGGATTATCAATTGTTATCAGTCCAATCTAGGATTAGATCACTGGACAGTAGTCAAAATGATCCTCAAGTATCTTTGGAGAATGAGGGACTACATGCTCGTGTATGAAGATAAAGATTTGACTCTTATAGGATACACAGACTTTGACTTTCAGACTGATAGAGATTCTCGGAAATCGACATTAGGGTCAATGTTCACTCTAAATGGAGGGACTGTAGTTTGGTGAAGCATCAAGCAAGGATGTGTCGCCGACTCCATTATGGAAGCCGAATACGTAGCCGCTTGTGAAACTGCTAAAGAGGCTATTTGGCTTAGGAAGTTCTTTACAAATTTGGAAGTTGTTCTAAATATGTCTTTGTTGATCACTCTCTATTGTGATAACAACAGGGTTGTGGCAAATTCGAAGGAACCTCGGAGTCATCGTAGAGGTAAGTATATCATTTGATCAGGGAGATTGTGCATTGCGATGATGTGATAGTCACGAAGATCGCATCGGAGCACAACGTTGCTGATCCATTTACAAAGGCCCTCACGGCTAAAGTGTTCGAGGGTCATTTGGAGAGTCTGGGTCTAAGGGACATGCGGCATCTTGTCTAGGGAAAATGGGAGATGATACTGGGGTATAGAGTATGCCCTAATTTATTGTATATTATACTTGTTTTTCATGTATTGTACATTAGTCTCTCGAGGCATAGGGACAAGTAGGAGATTATTGGCATTGGTGTCCTAATTCTCCCGGAGTCTCATACTTTATAAACTTTGTACACATTGTTATGAATAAAATAAGAATTATTTTATTTGCATTTACTCATATCCAATAAACAAAGATCTGTGGTTATTGTATGTAAACTTAAGCATGTATATGAGATATATAAGTGGATATGCCTTAAATAATAACCTAAAAGGTATGTAGTACAAGGATAAAGGAAAGATACCTTATTCTGGTGACACTATGGATACGACCCGCTTTATAGAGGTTTACAAGTGTTGTTAACTACTACAGATAGTCTGATTCTGACCATTCATGTGCAGACATGCGAGCGAGGATGTCCTATACAAAGAGTTTGTATAAGATCGGACCACGAGATGATTCATCTCTTTATATAACGCCATTAATAATTAAGACTTACATCTCACTAAAATGACCATAGATGACATGATCTTAATCTTGAGTGTTTTGGGAACTCCTACCTATGAGGGTAGTCCTTTGATTAGTATGGGTGAGAGTGGCTAGATTGCCAACCCAACAAGCCTACCTTTTTGAAGATTTGTCTGATTGGGGAGCTGGGAACTCAGTTACACAAGACGAAATTCACTCCTTCCTCAAAACAGGGGTAAGTAGATAGATTGCTCCCTTAAGGGCTGATTCCGGGTCTTGAACATAATGGCCATATCCTGAAAGAAGGGACCCAGTCATAGTCGGACTATGACTTATTGTTCATTAGAGAAATCAGCGGTACTTAAAGAGTTAGATGTAACTATAGGGGAAAAACGATAAATTGGCCCAGCTGTGCTTACGAGCGATCTATGAAGGGTTATCGTATTGTTGATTGGTTGATATGGACACATAAATATATCTGTAGTGAAAAGAGTGCAGTTGTCGGTCTTTAGGGGAGTGTTCAATAGTTAATGGGTGGTGGATCTCGTAGCTAAAGAGTTTAGTCAGCTATTCACATACCGTTGGAGCTTCAAGCTACAAGTCCATAAGGTCCCTTAGGTAGCTCAATGGATTCAAGTTGAGAATCAGATTTTGGGGTTGATTTAAAGTGTTCAAATTAACAAGAGGAAATTTGATTATATGTGATATAATTGGTGTGATGTATGAGATATATTACTTGGAGGAATTAATGCGAATATGATTTACATTAAGAACCATAAAATAGTAAAAGAACTATGGTTTATATGTTTTATGAGATGAAATATTAAAACTATAAGTTATAAGTATAATATGATAAGTTGGTTATCATATTTATTTATAATATATTAATTATATGATAATTAATTTCTTTTTCTCTAATAATCGATTGAGTGGGAGGTTATTGGTGGTGTTATGATAACCATGAGATAGAAGGAAAATTGTTTTCCTAATTTTAGGAGTTTCCTCATTCGGAAAGTTTTCACAGACACAAGCTATCAAGTGAAAGAGTTTCACTAAGCGATAGCTATCAAAGACTAAACGATCGTGTAGAGTTGACTATACGATAGTCACTCAACTGATCGTAGCTACACGATCGAGTGGCTAAATCTATATGATAGGCTGTCATTTACTAAACGATCGAGCACATCGTCTATACGATAAACAATGTCATATCTCTTACTTACTCGATCATAGACCTCCAGTCTCTTCGTCAAGCCAAGATTAGACAGAGCCTACAACTCCTAGATTCTCACATCGAGAATATCAAAGTAACCATTGTGGTGGTGTCCTCACTCAGTTTATGGATCGAGTTGGACTCGATTGGGTCGAGGAGTTGTTGGCCGTTCGTTGTGTTTGTGTTCGTTGGTTGTACCAGTCGTTGAGTTCGAGTGTGTTGTTCTTGGACGCTTGTAGACTGATCAAGGGAATTGTGAAGAATAGTTCTTCAAATATATGCATCCTCTATCCTTTGTATCATCGTTTAGCATGTTGTAATTTCTAAGTTTTCATGTTGTTTTGTGTTCAATTCGAATGGAATTTGGAACGATCCCTTGCGCTGCTCATGGAAATCCTCGTGTTTTATTTCCTTCATATTTAACAACAAATTAGCGTCAAGATCAAAACAATAGTGTCATCACATCAATAGCATGCAATCCTTGTGTTTATTCTTGACTCACCAGGCACCTAGTTAGATTTATATTTGGATTTAATTAGGCAAAACAATGTGTTCTTAAAGACATCATAGAGCATCTAATCATCGCATATATCAAAACACATCAGGGATCTTGTTGGAAATTTGATTGGTTGGCTTTATATTTTTATAAGGCATTGGTTTCTTCAGTTGTCTCAAATAAAATCTTAACATCTGTTTGTGACATCAGAGCATTTTCCTACAGAATATTTTTCTTATCTGGAAATATTAGGCTATATTATTCCATCCGACATTTTCCTTTACCGAGGCACAACTTTTCTTTTCCAAATGGGAATTTGTTTTCTTTCCTGATTCGATTATTAAAGGAGGATTATGTTAATCATTTAAGGTTGCCACTTTTGTTAATCAAGCAAGCCATTTTCTGTTTTGTGACCAAATTATTCATCTTGGTGTTCTTGCTCTTTGCTCACTACATTCCACTGTGCAAGTTCTTCATCCGTTGTGTGGACCGTCGTTGTGTGAATCATTCAAGAACGTAAATATTATTATGTATTAGGGGGAGCCTAAAGCACAATTGAAGAGAAAGGATTCTCGGTCTTAGGGGGAGCCTAAGACTTAGTTTTAGAGAAGGAGTTCTCCATCTTAGAGGGATCCTAAGATTCATCAATGAAGGGAGTTTGCTGACTTTAGGAGTGTTGAGTTTTATGTTCTAAAACTCGTGGTTTATAAACAATAAAACTTATTCTAAAAATTTAATAAGTTGTTATTGAATATATGAATTACTTATTTCGTTTTAGAAATAAATCCAATAAATTAAAATATCCATGACTATTAAATGAATACTTGAACTTTATGTGGGGACATAAAAGTGGATCAGGTTTGAGTAAATAGTCAAAAAGATCTATAGTATATGAATAAGATTGGGTGCCTTATTCTGGTAACATTATGGGATGTGGCCCACTATGTAGATGTTACAAGGAGTTGTAAAATGCTACAGACAAAGTGATCCTGATTCGTACATGTTATGATATGAGGAGTTAGGGCATCCTGTGCAATGGGTTTGTACAAGATCGGATCACAAAATAAGTCACTCTTACTTTATAACGTTGTTTACTCTTTAAGATTGACTATTTCAAAGCAATGACCAAGGTAACTTGACCTTAATCCTGAGCTAACTACGAACTCCTATTTATTATAGATTATCCTTAGATTTATATAGATGAGGTTTGGCTCAATAGCGTCGGCTCAATAAACCTCCATTTCAGGGGTAAGACTGGGTAGATAGTTGGGGACATAGGGTGCAATATGAAATTCACTCATACCCGCTTTCAGAGATAGTAGAGAGATTGTGCCCTTAAGTACTGACTCCAGGTCTTGAATAAGGGTTCCACTTTCTCATTGGCTTGAGAGGACTCGATTTGTTGATCGGATCACAAACCAATGGTTCATTAGAGGATCAGTGGGATTTAAGGAATAAGAGGTAATCTCGGAGGTAAAACAGTCATTTGACCTAGCCGTTATTATGAACAACCTATGAAGGGTTAACTTACTAATCATGGTTATATCGAATGGACATAATATATCCACAACGAGAAGAGTGCAACTCTAGGCTTTAGTGGAGTGACCCAGTAGTTAATGAATGGGGGATAATTCGGTGTAAAGAGTTTAGTCAATTAATCTCGGATCGTTGGAGCCCATGATCTGTATGTCCATGAGGTCCCCCTACTAGCTCATAAATAGATTAGCTTTAAAGTAGCATGATAAGTTAATTTGAAACGTTCAAACTAGAATTAAGGGAATTAGTAAATATATGTGATATAATTACACGTTTAATTTTTTAATTTTGAAATTAAATGAAATTGGAGAATCAATTAATATTTAAATATGATTTAAATATTAAATTCATGAATAGGGATTCTTAATTGTGGAATTAGTGTTAAATTAATCTAATGTTTGATATTGAATTAACTAGAATTAATTAAATTGTTTAATTATTTATTTATTATTAATTTTATTAAAAATTAGTTATTGAATTAATTTTGCAAAATTAATCAAGATTTCATTTTTGAAATTAAAAATTGATTTTAGAAATCAATAAGAAAATCAAATTTGAAAAAGATGGAAAATGAAAAATCTCCAAAGTGAGTTTTTTCCACTTTCCATTTCAAGTAGCTCACACATATACCACCATAAACTTGAGTCAGTCTTCCAAGCATGAGTTGCAATACATGTAGCAATGGAGTTTGCATGATAGTCATGCAATAAATGAAGAAGATTGGGTTGAGAATTGAGCATGCATTTTGATAGTTTTTTTGTTGCAAAAACTTAAAGTTGAAGAAGGTCTTCAACCATGGTGATGCAATAACGTCATCTCCAAATTCCTTTAATCCAAGTTTATTTTGAGTCCCACAATTCAATCTAAAGCACCAAGAGGATAGTAGGGAAGGCCTTGAGGTAGTTCACAAGTTGATTTGGAGAAGATTTGCAGCTAGGTTCGAGTATCAAGTATTTCTTCAAAGGTATGTCATGAAACCGTCTTATTAGTTTATGAGCATGCTTAATTTAAAGCAAAAATTAATGAATTAGAATGTTTAGTGATCCGTTTTACTTCCGTTGTATGTTTTCTAATTCTAACAAGGAGAAGATAACAATGTTGACAGGAGTCTCACACACTGTCGAAAGTCGATATGTTCAATACTAATATTACCAAACTTAGGGGGGATCTAAGTATATTTAAGAGAGAGTCTCACATCTAGGGGGAGCCTAGGTGATCAATGAGTTGAGCTCTGTGTAAGTCGTTGTAGTAGTTGTATATTGCACATAAGTGCAGCGTTGTAAACTGCTTAACTCTTTAATATTAGTGGATTATCTTTCCTAGGTACATTGTCCCCTAGATGTAGGTGGATTTCATCGAACTGGGTTACCAACTCCTGTGTCTCTTTAACTGCTTACTTATTGTTGGTATTTTGTTGTTACATTTGTTGTTAGTGCTTTCCTTTTAACATCTGCGTTTGTGTGACAAGTCATCTCAGTGATTTTTCAAAAGAAAATATCTAATGGGTTTTTAAACCTTCATACTCATGTCTATCAATCCGTGGAATACTTTCACTTTTGTGTTTAGCAATTGATCGAATTCTTTTCAAAACTTGAGTATAATTCAACTAATTAAGACACTAATATTCTATTTTTAAAAATAAGAGGTTTAAATAAGCTAAATAAATTTCTAATATAGATGTGTGTGGTAGATATTTAATATTAATTAAAAGAAATTGTCAGTCCAATCGACATAATAAATATATTTAGAAAAGATATCAATCTTAACTATAACCTTGGTTAATAATTTTTATCCTAAACATTTTATTTGATTAAATTATACCTAAAATTTTAATAAGTGTTGTAATCTTCATCTTAAACTTGTATATGCCGTAAAAAAATTCGTACAAGTAAACTTTCATCTAAAAAACTATTAATTAATAAAATATTCTCATGTGTATTCAATAAATATAAAACATATGTAAAATACGAAATTAATGTGAATTAACTTCAAATACAAGGATCAGTGTTTAATTTAATTTAATTGAATGTTTATGGTGAAAACAATATAAGATTAATAGTACAAGCTGGCACAAATTGAGTTAAGCTCTTTTTGCAAGCATAATCGAGTTTTATTTTAATACTTTTAGAAAAATGAATATTTTTAAATATTAGAGATTAAAATTTAAAAAAAAAAAAATAGTTACCGACAAAAAGTTATAACCAGCCGACAATAAAGAGAGAAAAAGCTTTTCCAATTGACATGAAGACATTTTTTCCCCTTAATCTAGAAAGTATTAAAAAATATTTAATTATATTTAATCGCTAAATTTTCCTTTTATTATAACACTTGATTTGGTGTCCTTTTGTATCATTATTGAAATGTGATGATTAACTTTCAATAATGTTACCAAATTATTATAATCATGATATATAGGAACATGTGTATATATTGTCTAACATTCTTAGTTTAAATCTTAATTTCATATTTTAAGCTAGAAGTTAGACTTATATAGGCTAAAATAAGTGCAGTTTAATAGTTAAACTAGCTAGAGACATCTACTCATAGTCAATTTTTTTATGTTAATTGAACTATACTTATATTATCAATAACATGTAACTCTATTGATATTAAAAAATTTCTAAATAAAATTTTGAATCTTTAACTTTTTAGATTATAATATCATGAAGATGAAAAGAAAAATTAAACTTTTAATCGATAAGTGAATCAAGTTCTAAGCCTCCAATCATTTGAACTATCTCAAATCTACGTTATATTATAGATTTTGAATTATGAACAAAATTTATTTGGTGTTAAATTATAAATTTAGTCCTAAAATTCGTAATTTATATTTATTTGTGAAAAACAAAGATAGTTAAGTTATAACACCACAAGGCCAGTCATGAAACTGTTGACAAAACAGCCAACACAGAGAGATAAAGGGAGAGAAAACAACTACAAAGTGTTAACCCAGTTCGGAGTAACTTCACCTACATCTGGGGGGCTAAGAGCCCAATTGAAAAGGAGTATCAATGATGTTCAAAGGTTTACAAGTAAACTACTTATTTGATAGATACACTATCATGTGGTACAATGAACTGAAGACCAATATTCTATCTAGGCTCCCCTTAGAATTCGTATTGCTTGTCACAAAATATTGACCCACGTTAAGCTCCCCCTGAATACCAGGCTTCTCACTTGTTCGATCTTGTAAGTTTAGGCTCCCCCTAAACTCAATGTTCCTTATCAAAATTCACAAAGATAATGTCAACAATGATGATAGCGCTTTTCTCTTTTTCATAACCAAAAACATGATACGGTACCGCACATCAAAAGAACAGTCTCTCCAATAAAATTATAAAAAAAAAAAAAAAACCTACCGCAACAACTTCAAACACTTCCTTTTATATCACAACCCAAAAAGGGAATAAACGGAAAAGGAAACTAGCGCCATAACCAAAAAGGTAAAAGAATAAAAACATTCCAAAAGAGCACCAATACACTGAAAACTGAAGTCATAAAGAAGAAGACCAATATTCCAATAAAAGAAAATTTACAGACCAACCAACTGCAATAACAAGCTCCCCCTTTAGCAAAAACATTTTCTTTTATGAGCAGACAAAAAGAACTGTAGAAGAAGCAACCAACCATACACAAACCAAAAGAAACTAGCAACAACCTAAACCCATTATAATGCAGCAACAACCAAACATAAACCAAAAGAAAAGAACCACAAGGGAGACAACCACATACACCATACAAGCGAAACCAACTCCCCCTTGGTTGTCATAAAAAGAAAATTATGAAGTAGGCTCCTAAGAGGTAGAGGCACCATCAGATGTGAGCAAGTACAAGTTCAACAAATGCAGCAAATAGTCCACTATGGCACGACGATCAGTAAGAGAATGGATAATTCCACTCAAGGTTCTCGATTAAGAAGAAAGAACTTTAAGAATGTGATTTCCAAGATTAGGTGGAATCAAAAGACCACCCTTGGGTGCATGAAGATCAGTAGGTAACGACATGTCATCAGCCTTGGGAGGTCGAATGTTGTGAATAATGTTAAACACATGTGACCCTTGAAAGAGCTTATAACTGAGATTTATACAACGAGCATTAAGACCAAGAGCCTCATTAATGGACAGAATCATGGGGCACTAGGACAACATGATACCACTCAAAAGATGAGGAAAGCAGATTAGGAACTTAATGGCATAGAAATCAACGTGGCGCAACAACTGGTTTTAGACAAACACTCTAAAATTAAATTGTGAGCCAATCCCAATTTGATACAGCAAGCTAGCACGGAAAGGAGACACTCTAGAGCTATGAGTAGAAGGGCACCAATTAGCAATACTGATCTTATGGAGAATAACATACTTCACACTCAAGGCAGCAGCGAGCAGTTGATTAGCTTGCAGCCAAGTAGAGCAAGTTCTTCTAATCAATTTAGACATTAGATCCTCGGTAGACGAGTGAGGCTTACTGAGAGAAACACCATCTTCACGATCCAGAAAGCATTGATAATGGCAGGGAAAATAGTAAAGCAAAATCCTCGAACATGCACCTTCCTGTACTCATCACTGTTTAGATTATCAAATGAAGAAAGAAGATTAACAAAAAAAAAACTCGTGAATAAGACGAGGATAGAAAGGACCAAGTTGGGTGACAGTCTTCAGCAAGCTAGCTTGATTAATGAGCTCCATTATAGCCAGACAAGGCTGAGTTTTATTAGAGACATTTTGTTCATCAACAATTCTTCATCGAACAACATATTTCCACTTGTACACATTTTCCTCCCGATGGAAGGATACCCAATCGATAGGAACGGAGGGAAAATTTTGAGGGATCTTACAGTGACTGGTTCTAGTATTAACCCTCGTTAGAGCCACTGCAATATCTTCTTCACCAGAGATTGAATGGAAAGATACAGCAAAAAAATATGCTGATTCGGGTTGCATTAATTTCGGTCGCTGAGTCAGGACAACCAGGATTTTTAGGGAAACGCGACTGTCTAGAGCGAGTCTAAGTTGAAGAACCAAGATGCTAATGTTGGGATTGGTGTCCTAAATCTTCTTGTAATCTCGTAGTTTGTAAACTCTGTATAAACATATTGTTATTAATAAAATAAGTTTTATTTTATAAGCATATACTCAATTCAATAAACTAAGACTCGAGGTTATTTTATGTAAATTTAAATAAGTATGTTGAGACATACAGGTGGATCTTGTTTAAATGATAAACTAAATAGTCTGTAGTAGATGGATAAGGTTGAGTACCTTATCCTTATGACACTATGGATACAACTCGCTTTGTAGGTGTTACAAATGTTGTAAAGTGCTATAAATAATATGATTCTAATAATTCATGTGAAGATATGCGAGCGAGGGTATCCTATACAAAGAGTTTGTATAAGACTTGACCACGAGATGATTAGTCTTTTTATATAACACCATTGATAATAGAGACTTACATTTCACTAGGATGACCATAGGTGACATGACTTGAATCCTGAGTGAGTTGTGAACTCCTACTTATGAAGGTGACCTTTGATTTGTATGAGTGAGAGTGGCCAGATTTTCAACTCAAGAAGGTTATTATTTTCGGGATTCGTCTGATTGGGGAGCTGGGAACTCAGCTACATAAGATGGAATTCATTCCTTCCCCGATGCAGGGGTAAGTAGATAAATTGCTCCCTTAAGGGCTGATTCCAAGTTTTGAACATAGTGTTCACTCCCTCTTTTGGCCAAAGAGGACTTAGTCATAGTGGGACTATGACTTATTGTTCATTAGAGGAATCAATGGTACTTAATAAGTTATATGTAACTACAAGAGAAAATGGTAATTTTGCCCAGCTGTACTTACAAGCAATTTATGAAGGGTCATTGCACTGTTGATTGGTTATATCCAATGGACACGAAAATATATTTGTAGTGCGAAGAGTGCAACTATCGGTCTTTAGTGGAGTGCCTGACAGTTAATAGTGGATAATGTAATAAAAGAGTTTAATTAATTATTCACATACTGTTGGAGCTTCTAGCTACAGATCCATAAGGTCCCCTTGGTAGCTCAAAAGGATTATGTTAAGAATCAGTTTTTGGGTTAATTTGAATTGTTCAAATTAATAAAAGGGGATTTAATTATATATGATATAATTCAATTAATTCAATTATAGATGATATAATTGATATAATATATTTGTTACATTAATTGGAGGAATAAATATTTGAATGAGATTCAAATAGTTCTAAATTATATAAATATGATTTATATTAAATGCCATAAAATAGAGAAAAAGAACTATAATTTATGTTGTATGTGATGCAATATTAAAACTATAGGTTATAAATATAATATGATAAGTTGGTTATCATATTTATTTATATTATTTATTATTTTGAATAATAATCCCTTTTTCTCAAAAACTACCTTAGTGGGTGGTTATAAAAATTTTATGACAATTGTAATAGAATGAAAAAAAAAAAAAGTTTTCCAATTTTACAACTAAAACTAAGAGAAAGAGAATTACTAAAAGATCTTAAAGAATAGACTATGCGGTAATCTACATGACAAACACAGAGCATATATGATAGACTCTCTTTGTCTATGTGAGAGTCTATGCGATTGGAAGACTTTTGCTATGTGATAGCCTAAACGATTGAAGCAGTTAAAAAACCAAGCTCTTTAAAAACCGTAATAAAGTGGACGTCCATAAGGGCTGAGAAGTCGAACTAACGGCCCACATTCTCCAATATGTCATAACTAACACTAATTGCTATAAATTAAATTTATATAAACCAAGAGTAGTCCTCGAGGATTTAAATGTAATGGTATCAAGGGGTTTTGTAAAAATGTCAGAAATTTGGTTATTCGTCGAACATGTTCAAGAGAAATAACTTTATTGTCAATCAGTTCCTAGATAAAATGATGTTTTACGTCGATATGCTTGGTGCAACTATGTTGAACTGGATTTTTTGATATGTTGATGGCACTCATATTATCCCAGTATAATGACATGACATCTTGGAAAACATTGTACTCAGCAAGCATCTGTTTCATCCAAAGTAATTGAGCATAACTACTCGCTGCAATAATATATTTAGCCTCGACAGTAGATAAAGATACACGATTATGCTTCTTACTAAACCATGATATAAGATTATTTCCCAAGAAGAAATAGCCTATTGACGTGCTTTTTCTATCTTCTGTGCACCCCGCTCAGACAACATCACAATAGCCTACTAAAACAAGATTTGTATCCAAGGTATATAGAAGACCATAGTCATCTGTCCCATACACATATTTAAGAATTCTTTTCACATTTATCATATGGTTGGTTCTAAGGTTGGATTGATATCATGCACAAACACCTACGACAAAAGCTATATTAGGTTGACTTGTGGTAAGATAGAGTAAGCTTCCAATCATACTCCTACAGAGACTCTCATCGACACGTTCAATATCGAAATCCAGTGTAAGTTTGGCATGAGTAGCAGTTGGGGTATGCTTAGGTTGAGCTTTATCCAGACCAAATTTTTTTACCATATTTTTAACATACTTATCTTGAGATAGGAAAATACCTTCTTCCATTTGCTTAATTTGTAACCCAAGGAAGTATGTAAGCTCTCCCACCATACACATTTCAAACACACCCTTCATTTGACCAACAAAATTGTCTACCGTGCTCTAGGGAATTCCACCAAAAATGATGTCGTTAACATAAATCTGGGCAATAATGAATTTTTCAACAACCCTTTTTATAAACAAAGTCTTATCTATTCTAATAGATAAGACTTTGTTTATAAAAAGGGTTGTTGAAAAATTCATTATTGCCCAGATTTATGTTAACGACATCATTTTTGGTGGAATTCTATAAAGAATAGATAAGACTTTGTTTATAAAAAGGGTTGTTGAAAAATTCATTATTGCCCAGATTTATGTTAACGACATCATTTTTGGTGGAATTAGAAGTGAAAGTTGTCCCCACAAAAACCAACACGGGTCATTTCAACATGCTTTGTCCTTACTCACATGCATCCTAGGAAAATTCCCAGAAGGTCACCAAACATAAGATTACTCCAAGCTAAGCACGCTTAACTTTGGAGTTCTTATGATTGAATCATCGAAAAGAAAGGTACACCTTGTTAGTATAGGTAATAACTTTCAATTCTTTTAAGCTTTTCTTGACCATACTTTCATGTCCTCATGATCCCTCTCATTCAGATGTGATATCGGTTCATTCATGTACCCCTCCTGAACTTGGGTCATTACAATAACCATTCTTAGTTAGAAAATTTGCTAATCTATCATAACGAGCCCGTGGAGCTTGTTTAAGACCACATAGAGCCTTCTGAAGTCGGTACACATGTTGCGGATAAGATGGATCAATGAATCCTTTGGGTTGTTCCACAAAAACTTGAGATGTAAAGCATATGTTACCAATCGTCTTCAAGTAGTCAACTCTATCTTTTTTACGAGTAGTAACCCAGAGTTCATATTTTTTATGATACTGATAGGAGTATGAGCCTCCTGTATTCTAATAGATGGGCTTGGTTTACAATATTCCACTCTAAACTTATTTGACTCACTATCTTCTAAGACACTAGGTACCAAAATGTTATTACTCATGTCAGAAGCATCTGCCAGGTCTGTTTCATCCTTATCATGATCTGATGACTCTGAGCTTTCACTTTCAACATTTTTTACACTCTTAGGAAATATTTGATTTTCATCATCAACATTTTCCTTTATTAGTGTTGAATCATTTACAACAACATTTATTGATTCTATCACGGTTTGTGTCCGTTTATGGAAGACCTTGTAGACTCTATTATTTGTTCAGTATCCAAGATAGATACCCTAATCTGACTTAGAGTCTCACTTCCTTCTTTCCTCACGATTAGATAGGATATAACAGATGCTACCGAAAATATAGAAATATTTCACATTTGGTTTCCTTCCTTTCCAAAGTTCATAGTTAGTGACATCAGTGTTTAGGCAAAGAGAAACCTTATTATGAATATAGCTGTATTCAAGGCTTTTGCCCATAAGTGTAGAGGAATCTTATTGACATGCAACATGGCGTGGGCCATTTCTTGAAGCGTACGGTTCTTCCTTTCAACAACTCCATTCTGTTGAGGAGTAATAGGAGCTGAAAACTCATGTAAAATCCCTTCAGAGGCAAAATAAATTAGAAAATGAGAATTCTCAAATTCCTTCCCGTGGTCACTTCTAATTCAGATAATATTCTTCTCCTGTTTACATTGAAGTTGTAGACATAATGTCTGACATACTTTGAAGGTGTCTAATCTTTCTCTAATAAATCTGACCCATGTAAGTTGAAAGAAGTCATCCACGGAGACAAAAACATACTACTTTCCACCCAAACTCTCAACTTGCATAGGACCCATCAAGTCCAAATGCAGTCATTCTAACACTCTTCTCGTACTGCACTGAGCAACTTTGTTATGCGAGGCTTTGACTTGTTTTCCAACTTGACATTCACCACAAAACGACCCAGCTTCAAGATTCAAAGGTGATATTCCACGAATGGCTTCCTCAGTGATGGTTCTTTTTATTGATCAAAGGCTTATGTGACCAAGATGTTTATGCCAAATATTAGCTTCACTAGTTTTAGATGAATGACAAACATCTGTAGACCTATCAGAAATCCAACGATAACAATTTTCTGAAGATCGATCACCCCATACAGTCATACTTTTATCATCTTTTAGTAAGCATTTGTCTTTGGAGAAGCTCACTTGATACCCCTAATCGCTTAATTGACTAATGCTGGTTAAGTTTGCCGTTAATCCTTATACCAACATAACATCACGAAGAATAGGAAGGCCAAGTTTTGATAGATCCCCTTTACCCAAAAACTTTTCTTTTGCCCCATCTCTAAAGCATGTCAAGGTCTGCAAGCCTTTAACTCACATATAAAAGATTTTTCACCTGTCACGTGTCGAGATCACCACTATCAAAATACCAATCTTTCTAAGATGAAGTGTGAAGAAAAGTGATAAATGGCAGAAATGCCAGTTATTATAAGCCTTTTATTTAGAATTATGAGGGCTAACAAGTAGAAAATGCGGTGATAATACTTAGAATTTGTGAAAATTTTAGTTTTTGCATCGATCAGAACCTAAATCTTCACTAACCCCAATATTATGCATTATTCTGTGTCAAAGTGTCTATTTTTATAGCTATCGTAGAAATCAAACTCATGCACTGGAAATAAGCAATCGCAAAATCAAACGCATGCGCTGAAGCCAGGAGACCGCAATGACAATTGCATTCAGTGAAGCCGAGCTATCATATAGACGAACGCATGCGGTGATCGCATGCGTATATCGTGTGGAAGTTACGGCCATCAACCAAATGCGCCCATCGCATGGAAGTTGCGGCCATCAACCGAATGCGTCCATCGCATAGAAGTTGCAGCCATCAACCGAATGCGTCCATCGCATGGAAGTTGTGGCTATCGATTGAATGTGTTCATCACTTGGAGATTGCGGCCATGGAGTGATAACCTTAAATAGAAGGGTGATCGCAAGATGGGTGAAATGCATTGATACTTCAGTTGAATCAAGCTCGAACGCATACTTTGGGATTATCAACAAGATAAGATGATGTGACATTGCCCATACCGCGACAAAGGCAGCAGTGAGACATAACGCAATCATGATTCCTGTCGGCATTTGAACTCTATAAATAGCCCTTGAACCTTCACTTCAAATCATCTGAACTTCTGCATTAAGGCAGAGGTTTACGATCACAGATGAGAGCATGAGCGAGATTTTTTGTGAGGATTCTTCATCTCCATAAACCAGTCCGAGTGACGATCGAAACTTTCGCTGGAGATAGAGCCCAAGAGAGACGTCTCCACCATCCATCCATGGCACCACCAGCAGCCTTGACACAGAGTCTTTCATTTCTTCTCTAATCTCTATATTGTATTACATTTTAGCTTTAGATATTAAGACATTTTGTAATCAATGCATATATTGATTCCTTCAATGTCATCCTCTTCATCATCTTAATCTTTATCATCGTTTACCTTCATCATTTATTTATCAAGGGTGATCGCATACTCAATCGTGTAGCCTAGAGATAAGGACGCATGTAGCAACCCACTGAGAGGTGTGCGTTGTGCGAGTATAGTGAGTTAATCCTCTTTGCTTGGTGAAAGGCTGTAGCAACGCTTGTCGATGGGTTGTTGCAATGCTTGTCTATAAGTTAATTAGCCACATCTAACTGCCTAAGAAGGTAAAAGATAGAATGAACTAAACCAAAGTATGCATTATTCCTAGAGATAGACACGGTCTTATGCTCGACGCAACCATGCACTATAGAGATATAGTCATGCGGCTGACCACCGAAAGGTGTGTGATGCGTTAGTGTGATGAGTTTGGATTGCTCGAGTGATTTAAGATAATAAACATTAATATGCGTTCACAGTTGTTGCGTATCTACCAATTCTCATCGCAAGTCTTCCATTGCTCAATCTGTTTAGTTAGGAGTAGGAGTAGTGTGTAATCCATTAACTTCTTCTTGTTACTTTTATTCATCACCTCAAATGCATTGCTTCACAAGCATTATTGAGTTACAAGTCCCTGTGTTCAACCTCGGATTACCCGAGAAACTTGCATTCCCATTATACTTGGCGAGAGGGCAAGAAAACTTTTAATAGGAACGCATGGTCATTGCATACTAGATTAACACATACTTTCCATTCCAACACATAACATCTGATGCATGGGCATAAATGCATAGTTTAAGACATGCAACACACATAATTGCGTTCAATAATTTTCATCAATAAGTTTTTGGCACCGTTGTCGGGGACTTGGCAGCTAATAGTTTGTTAAGTTTTGTGTTTTTGTAGGCACCCCTTTTAGTCTCAGGCGTATTGTAGTTTGTGCGACCAAGTTGCAAACAATAATTGAATGAAGGCAATGCGCCGAAAGTCAATGTTGACCCTGAGATAGAAAGGCTATCTGTCGCATAAGCTGGAAGCAATCTTAGGCACATGTCAGCCAACATGCGTTCAACAATTGTTGGAAGCTCCAATGGTCAGGACAACGAGTCTCGACCTAAGCAGTTGAAATCAATCTCCTGCATGGAAGACTCCTTACGGTAGCTTCACTTCAATTTCTCCAGGGATGTCTTCTACTCTCTCTTTACTTTGCTTTCCTAGTTAACTTTAGATTATTTATTTGATTATTGCCATTTTGGATTTGCGGTTGCTTTCTTGGATGAATGTGCGTTAGCTCTATGTAGGTGCGTTAATAATTCCACTCGATGCCATGGTTCTGAAGAAGAATCTTCTCCATCATTCAATGTATGGCTATTTCTCCACATGAGTTCTAAGTACCGACAAAATTGATATTCTAGTTAAGGTTATTGTTATCCTTTATGCATTATCCTTTTGAAATTCTCCTTGTCCGATTGCGGTCCTTTATGATGCATCTATGATGGTATATATAATTCACCGCATCCGCTAACTAAGCATCACAAGGCTCTTTGTTCGCTTGTTATCGTGAGATGCTTCAGGAGTGTATAAAGTAAAACAGATTGGAAGAATAAAGTCTAAGTGTTGCGTTCTGCCTTGATGTGTTTAAATGAATGCAACGCGTTGAGGCATTAGTATTATGCACAGAAGGCACACAACTTCTTATAATAACGTTCAAATTTTCCTAGATTAAACCCAAGTATAAATCTAATCTAGATTCCTGGCAAGTCCAGGGTCGATCATAGGGATTTAGTTTCACTAACACAAATTATGCGTTGTACTTGCAGTAGGAGGTTTTTCCTAAATAAATGTGAAAGATGTATTATTTACACTAACATGCTAGGCCTGTGCAAGATAATACAAAAGAGTTGAGTGGAAAATGAAGGATCGTGTGAAAATGGAATTTAAGTAGGTGGACGCGCCGATTAATATAATTGCACACAACTGATGTATTGTGGATGAAATGGGATGGGTTGCTTATCTTTCTGTTCATGCGTTAGACATCATTCAACACTTCTTAATGCGAATAATATACAAGTCTATCTCTAGGGTGCATGCGTCTAACCTAGAATGCAAGAAACACCAGTAAGTCTATCTCTAGTTGTACTAGACATTCTACTTAATGCGGCTTAGCTATTCTTTCGAACAACTAAGTAAAGAAGCTTTCACCAAGTTTTCACGTTGGTTTAGGCGTTGGAATAGAATTATGCATGAAGTACTAATGCTTTCAACATAAACAGAAGATAAACAATAGCAAAAGTGATGATCAAATATATGAATTTTATAAAGGATCAATGAGTCTTTATAAAGAACTATATTCAATCAAAATGAAATGAAAATGATATTAAGAGAGAGACTGAGTCAAGCCAAAGAATACAATCTCTTGTAGTTCTTTGGCTCAATCTTGTTGTGTACAATCACTTTAAAGAACCGAGGACAGAGTATCTTTCTCAAGAATAAAATTTCTCCACTCCTTGGCCGGCGGTGGTGGTGGTTCTCAGCTCCTTCGATCATCTTATACCTCGGCACAACTTGTACAAACTAAAACTAAGTCTACAAATTTACAGAGAGTATGGAGCTTTTAATTGTCTGAACTCTTAATTCTGGAGGGTCTTCAAGTATTTATAGGCGTTGGTCTCATCCAATAGGAGGATGGGCTGCATTTAAGTCCATGCCTTGGTCAGCATTAAACTCCATGTCCTGTTGGTCGCCTGACCTCTGGAAGCTTTTCAGACGTTGCTTGCTGCTGGAAGCTTTTCAGACGCCGCCTATTGCAGGTGCCCATGCTTCCAAGTGGTGATGTGACACAATCATCCCGGAGCAACGAATCTTCTATGCGTTGAATTCCTCCGATGCATGGCTCATGCGTTAGCGAGTTTCCTGTGGCACTTGTCTAATGCGTTATTGTCAGTTATTGCATTGAAATCCTACAAAGTAGTGCGTTAGCGCCGCGATTTTTAGTGATAAACTTCTTTTACATGAAATTGCTATTGTTTAAGTAAACCCGTGCATTTCTATTAAAAATGAGGAGAGAAACCCTTATTGTTCTAACTTAAGAGCAAAGATAACTTGTATTTTTACAAGTTATCACTCTCCTTACTTTTAATAGCTTCTTCAAAAATTTGACAGTCTAAGTTTTGTTATGTGCAAACCTTTGCTCAAACATTTGTTACCGCATTCCTATTGAGTTTGTTTTTAGCTTTGCGGTGAGAGTGCTGCCAACCTCTAAGTTTGGGAGTGGCAGCAATGCCAGAGATTTGTGTTCACTATATTGCGATCATTGTAAAAAAAAAATCAGAATAATAACTCCACTGTCAACGCAATGGGGAAACCCAAGTTATAAGAGTTAAGTTGTGAAAGACATTTACCCGTAGTTGGATTTCCACATGACACCCGTGGAGGCAAACCAAAACGAAGATAACTTGCCAGGATCAACGCATAAGCACAACTCCTCTGTCTGGCGCAAGCCAAATTAAGCAAGACATGGGTTGAGTTGAATATAAAACAAAACCGAAGTTGGATGCTCGCATGACACACGTGGGGGCAAGCCAAAACGAAGAGCGTAACTAGGTTCAACGCCGCATTTGAATAAGTAATCGCAGTCTTGAGTTGTTTTGAACGAATACATTCTCAAGAGCTGAATGTAAAGTTGCGGAGAATGAATAAAAATTATTTGAGCAAAGGCTTGCCCAATTTAAACTTAGAAAAGATCTCTTTGAAGAAGCAGCCGAAGTGGAGGAGAGCATTGCGGCCATGGTTAGAGATACGAGTAAATTATATTCTAAGAGGTTGGTCATCGCAAAGAAACGCTGGAAGATGAGTTAAAAATTTCTTGAGTATAACGTATGCTTGAGAACAAGCATGATTCTAAGTTTGGGGGTGGATAAACACAACATTACAGGTATGTCTTCTCGGGATTTTTCTTTGATAAGCCATACAAGTTTATTTGAACGAACACTTCTACTTGGATGACTTATGGATTACATTCTAAAGAAGGAGTGTCCAGATGGTTTATATGTGTTTCTTCTATAGAGATACAAACAGAATGGGCAAATATGCCCAGCCCTTCCATAGTAGTGACAAACCCATTTCTTCTTAGTTCTACTGATCACAGGATTTGACATTGACATAGGGTCATTTGGTTCAAGTTCAGACTTATGCGGCTATTGGGCAAGAACAAAAATAATTTTTCAAGAGGAAGACTCAACTTTATGAACAGGATTCCCATGTCTACTGCAATTTTCTTTCCTATGGTAAGAATCTTGTTAAGATCATCAGTCCCTGAGTTTAACATGCGCACAAACTTGGACATTGACTCCAACTGTAGTTGAGAGGACTTTAACTCCTTCTTTAATTCAGAGATTGTGCTCAGAAGATGGTTGTTGTCCTCAATCAGTTTCTAAATTCTCTAAATTTGATCTTTATGATGCTCCAAGGCAAGTAGATCTTCCTCCCACCTTTCATAAACTTCTTCAAGAGATAGGTTTCCAAATTGAGAAACATTTGACTGGATTCGTAACATACTTCATTCATCTTCACGTTAGAGATACTGTCCACTGCAGATTCATCAACTAATGTGCAACCAATCAAAGCTCGAATCTCATCATCAAATTCATTACTTATGTCTGAATCATCATCTGATGTCATAGCAGAGTACCCTTTATTCTATCTCCTCAGATAAATGAGATATTTTACTTGAAAATACCCAAGCCTTCACATTCTCATCATCTGAAATTACGATCCCTACCAATTTGACTATTGTTCATTCCTCATTCATTTTCTCTTTTACTACCAATTGGTTTAGAACTTTTATGCATATTAGGATTAATGTTACCATGTTGTCTCTGACACGAGGTGAGTTGTAAGGACCAGGTAACTTATTCAACTGTTTTAGAACTTTGCCAAATAGTTTGGTTAACAATGAAAGTGTATCTGCAAGATTTTCTTCATTATCTTTCTCTTTGCCTTAAGATAATTCATCATTTGTAATTCATCATTTATCAGTTTTTTCATCAAGTGTCAATTCCAAAGTGCGTAGGGATCTAAATAGTTCGTCTAGTTCATAGTGGAAATATCATTTGCTTCTTCATTGAACATCACTTTCATGTCAAACCTCTTTGGTAAAGATCGAAGAATCTTCCGAACCAATTTTTCTTCAGATATTTCTCACTCAAAGCAAAAGATTCATTAGCAATATCCAGAATGAATACGTTAAAATTAGTTATTGCTTCTTCCTCCATCATCTTTAGATATTCAAACTTTAAAGTTAAGATTTGTAGGTGAGAAATTTTTACTTTAGAAGTCCCTTCATGGGCAACCTCCGGGATTTTCCAAGCCTCTTTGGCAGAGATACAAGTATTGATAAGACGAAAGATGTTCTTATTGACCCCATTAAAGATGGCGTTTAGAGCTTGCAGATTTCCTAAGAAGGCCTCATCCTCTGATTTGGTTCAGTCTTTCTCTAGTTTGTAAATGGCTTTGCCACTTTCATCCGTAGTTTGTGGATGTGTCCATCCGGTCACAACCGCTTTCCAAGTCTTATTATTAATAGACTTGAGGAAAGCTGTCATCTTCGCTTTCCAATAAGAATAGTTAGTCCCATATAGCACAGACGGTCTAGTCGTAGATCCACCTTCTCTAATTGGTTCCATAGGAGAGAGCAAAAAGGACAAAAAAAATGACAGTAGAACCCACTTTGATACCAATTGAAAAACACGGACAATTAAGTTATAAGACCACAATGTCAGTCATGAAACTGCTGACGAAAGAACCAACACATAGAGATAAAGGGAGAGAAAACAACACACAAAATGTTAACCCAATTTTCGATGTAACTTCACCTACATCTGGGGGGCTAAGAGCCCAATTAAAAAGGAGTATCAATGATGCTCAAAGGTTTATAGATAAACTAGTTATCTGATAGATACACTATCATGTGTTACAATGAACCGAAGACAAGTATTCTATCTAGGCTCCCCTAGACTTCGTATTGTTTGTCACATGATCTTGACCCATGTCATGCTCCCCCTGAACACCAGGCTTCTCGCTTTTTGATCTTGTAAGTTTAAGCTCCCCATAAACTTAATGCTCCTTGTCAAAAGTCACAAAGACAATGTCAATAGGGATGACAATGCTTTTCTCTTTTTTACAACAAAAAACATGATACGGTGTTGTACATCGAAAGAACAGTCTCTCCATAAAAAATAAAAAAATAAAAAAAGACACCTACCGCAACAACTTCAAACACTTCCTTTTATATCACAACCCAAAAATGGAATAAACGAAAAAGGAAACCAGCGCCATAACAAAAAAGGTAAAAGAATAAAAACATTCCAAAAGAGCACCAAAGCACCAAAAAACTGAAGTCATAAAGAAGAAGGTCAACATTTCAATAAAAGAAAATTTGTAGGCCAACTAGCTGCAATAGCAAGCTCCCCCTTTGGTAGAAACATTTTATTTTATTAGCAAACAATAAATGACTCTACCAACTTCTTCAAAGTGAGAAAAAGAAGCACTAACAAAACAAAACCCCAAGAATCACAAAAAAATCGCAGCGCAGGCAGTGTGCCACTCCATTGGAAGAGTGCAGGCACCAAACAAAGGATAACACCTAGGCATCCTTTGATAAGAACTCGATCTCCTTCACAAACCTGCTTAACTTAGACAAATCCTGATACTTATGCAAGATGACATAAATAAGATCAAGACAATCAGATTCAACCAAGATAGAGGGAAAAGAAGAAGAACCACAACCAAATTTAAAATAACATCGTTCAACATTTTAACCAAAGCTAAAGCTTCAAAAATCTTTATGGATCATTTCATTAGCACTTTTTCATCACAGCCCGCAAGAACTAGAGATCCAGAAGAGTCATGCACAATCCTGGGTGCGACTTAAGAATCAAACCACGAAGCGTTAAAATTAACGCACCATTAAATTAAGTACCAATCAACATAAAAACAAATATGAAAATTAGACAAAAGTGGAAAAAAAATATCTACATTATACCGTACTATATATAAAAATTTCAAAATCCTCCTTCAACTAATCTAAGCATAACACTCAATATTCATAAAAATACATTTTACAATAAAATGGACGGTTCAATTTTCAAACCTGCATTTTGTTATACTAAAATAATTCAAGTCACTACCAACTTAATTCTAGCTCAATTATAAGAGATAAGTTAAACTTGAATCTAGGTAAATGGTATCACTTTTTATAGTCATTTAGAACCAAATGGATGAGACTGGACATAAGTCAGCAAAGAAAACCAAACTAAATAATGGATGAGACCAGGGTCAAAGCTACACTCCATGACCTAAATGAGCCTGAGTAAGAGTGGGTTCTACTAAACATGCTCGCCATCGACTCTTTACCAAATGGGACATGAAAAATCATGCTCGGACTTGAGGGATCCAAGGGTTAGACATGTCCGCAATCGACTTTCATTTAAGTAAATCCTTATGACTTCATTCGAATTAAGTTTATTCACCACTCTTAAATCCTTTTGATTATTGCATTTCTGGATCATTCTGTAATTTAAGCATCAAAGTGCACAAATCTTCTCCATTTACTTGTCACAATAAAATATACTAAAGAAAAAACAAAAATTCTTTCACAATATAATATTCAATTTTTCTCTCTCTCTAGAAAATTACACACCACCAACAAAGTTTCTTCTTTTCCAATTATCTCATTCATCCATTAAACTAATTTCTTCTCCTTTCCTTCTTTTTTTTTTTTTTCTCTCTTAAGCCAATAATCATTAAAAATCATGTCTTCTTCAATCTTGAGCTCCCAATCCATGGCTATGGCTTTTGCAGCTCTCTCAGGAACCGTCATCGTTATCCTTTCCTTCTGCCTCCATAAATCCGACCCCTCAATTTCTTCTGGTAAGCAATTTCCATCTTTTTTTAATTAAAAAAACCCACACAAAATTTCTTCAAAAATTTTATTTTCTAATTATTTTTTTTGGTTTTTTTCCCTTCTTTGAAGTGGTGAAGAAGAAAGAGATGGAGAAGAAGAAGAAAGGAAGGAAAAGAGTTCATTTTGCTGATGATTTGGCCATTTTTGGAACTGAAGAACTGCAGATAAAAAAAGGCTTAATTTTGGGTTCTTCGCCGCCGCCGGGAAGAGGTCCGGCGCGGCGTTTGACAAGCACCGGTGGAGGAGGCGGCGGAATGCCGGCAAATAGAGTGGCGCTGTATAATGGAATCTTAAGGGATCGTTTGGTTCACAGGATAGCATATTCTCTTTAATTATATATTCAACAACTTCTATTTTATTTATTTAATTTTCTCTTTCTTTTTCTTTTCTTAGTAAAAAAATGTCTATTGACATTTGATGTGTATATTCAGATTGTTTCTCCACTTGTGTACATTATCTCTTTGAGATAAGAAATTTGAACTTTTATTTCTCAAGTTGAATATTTTGTTTCTTAGAAAAAAAAAAGTTTTTAACATTTTTTTTTGGATTTTGACACTTCCAAAAAGGGTAGTTTTGTTTCTTCACGAAAATTTAAAAATTATTTTTAAATCAATAATTTTAAATTGATTATTTCATTTGAAACGAGAAAGATTTGAAATGAATATATTTAATATTTTATGTTTGAATGATGATAAAAATGAAAAGAAAGTTAAAATTATACTAATATTTTTAACTATGATGTGTTAATTGAAAAAATTAAATTAGTAATTTACTATTCAATTCTATAATCTTGCAAAATTTGGTCATTATAGACATGACAAATTTCAAATAAAACAAGAAATTGAAATCACTCCAAGTTTTAAAAACCATTCACTTTCTTGCCGTAATCATTACCAATAAAATTCATTTGAAATTTATTTTGATTTAAAATCTCTAAAAAATCATCTAGTTCCAAATATACCGTAAATGAGGTTGAATAGTT
>NC_052354.1:54854148-54884959 GCF_009727055.1 Benincasa hispida
GGGGGTTTTATAGGATTTAAGGCTTTGCTAGTTGAAATTTTAATTTTCTAAAAAATATTTTTATTAACAATAATGAAATAGATTTTAGAAACTAAAATATTTAAGTTTTGACCATTATAGAAGAATAAGTATAATAGTAAAAGAAACCAAACAAAACATTAGAAAACGTCAATGCAGGTAAATCTGAAACGCACTCAAAATGTATGGAATGAGATTTTTATTAAAAAAATATACTTTTGGTCATTTTAATCGTTTTATAATAATTTATTTTATACAACGAAACTTTTAAAATACTGAGATAAAACGAATTCAAAACCATATTCAAGTTGTAAAGCAATTGAATAATACAAAAGGGCAATTCCATTTAAAGAAAGCAATCACATTCACAACAAGTGGCAACAAAAATCCAACATTAAAAGATTATGTCTTTCTACTTTAAAATTTAATAAAATAAATTCTTTTAAAATATGAGCTAAAATGTAACATCAATTTGAAATATATGAAAGTCCCATCCTTTGTTTTTCTCACTTCATATTGAAGATGATGGTTTACTTATTTATTTATTTTTTCTTTTTCATTCTTTGTGTAGATTTTTTTACCATAAATTTATAGAATTTGGTATATTAATTGAATGGAAGATCGAATCATCAACATTCAAATTAACTTGTTCATTGTTTTGTAATTTTCAAATAAAACATTAAAATTAGTTTGTTCGTTGCTTTGTAATTTTTCAAATAAAACATTATCAAGAGAAGTCTTATCACACTCGTTAAAAAAGAAAAAGAAGTTATATATATCCTACTTTTAATAAAACTCCCACCTATATAATTCATTCATCACAATATCTTAATTACAACATGAATTACTTATCGTCCAAACAAAAAATAAAATTTATTGTTCCACTCACTCTAAGGCGAGTGAGAGAACTCTTCTCCTTATGATTTTTTCCTATGACTTGTATTATTAATAATATTTTTATTTTTTGTTTGGTTTGGTGTGTATGTTGGGTCGTTTTAGTGTTCTAATTGTAACTATGATATTCTCTCTTTGTTTGTGCTTTAACCTCATACTCCTATACCTCTTTTTTATTTGTGATTTAAATTTTTGGTTGCTAACACATTAGTATATCTTGAGTTATACCCGTTTTTGTAGATATTAGGTCAAATTTGTGATATCATTACTGACCTGAGTATAATTAAATTGACATAAAAAATTGACAATGTCCTTGTAATATAAGGTAATTTTTAAGTGACATTAAAAAACAAATAAATAAAGTTTTCAAAAGAAAATAATAAATAATTTATATGAAAAGGAGGAGGAGGAGAAGAAGAAAAAGATGAACACGGTTTCGGTTTGTTAATGTAAACTGCTATTAACGGTACGAAATTACTGATTATTAACTGGAGCTGGTAAAGTTTCAATGGAAGTCACAATCATAATAATTTCCTATCAAATCATACCTTGTTTATCCAATTCTATCCTGTATTAGGGATTTTTCGATTCGATTTCGATTTTCCCTTTTCCATTTTTCGATTTCGATTTCGGCATGTTTCTGTGTTTTGATGTTTGTAATTTGATTTTTCGCCGAATATGGTGACGCGAGAGAGCTGGATTTCTGTCTGGATCGATCGACTTCTCTCTTGTTTGGGGTAACTTCTCTCGTTGTGTTAATCACCTCATTTCTGTTCATATTAAGGTTTTTGTAATTGTTTGATAAATTTATAATCATTTTTATGCTACCTAATTGAAACGGGTAGAAATTTAAACGCTGTTCTGGATTTCCTGGAATTGATTAAACTTGTTCGTTTGGGGGAGTTTTTCTGCCTTGTTGCTTGGAAAATAGATGCAGTTGTATGAATCCATTATATATTGTTCTGATGATTGTCATTGTTATTTGAGTGGTTCTAATTTGGAGAGCTGTTTTAACTGATGATATGAAAGATGATATTTCCTTCCTTCATGGAGTGATGAGTGAGTTTGTTGTACAAATACTTTCAGCTTCTCTTATGAATAGGTAGGAGCTTTAATTATTTATCTTCTTTTGGAGATTCTTTTTTAATTGGGAGATTGTATCTATAGACAGAATTTCTTAATCTGCAATTAAGGAACCTTGGAAGTAAAAGAAATACCAGTTGGTTCTTAGTAAGTGTTCAGCTCTAAAAACAGAAGGGGATAATGGTAGCTTCATTTTCCTTCCATGAATTTAACCTCTATAATGATAGATTAATGTCAGAATGGACATATTTAAGTGAAAATTTGGATATTACAGGAAACAGAATCCATCATAATCCAAGCAAAAATATAACCGGAATTTTCTTCGTCTTGGCAATTTCCTGACCTATTGAAGATGGACGCTAGATATATCTCTAAGTATATGGTAGAAGCTCAAAGCTCTTAGATTAAAAGGATGAGTAGTTGTTTGCATCAATCCCAGTAGTAAGCTTCTTAGACCTGAGTAGTTCTGGATTTTGGAGTGCAAGTTTTCAGAGGGCCAAAAGAGTAGCTAGTGGTGAACATGGTCTATGCATATATCCTTAATTTATCAACTGATTGATTGTTTATCTTTCTTCAGTTCACTAAATTAGTTCATCTCTCTGTTATAATTTATGTTTCATTGTCATTGTTTGGGTCCATGACATCGAGGGTTCGTCTTCCAGAGTTATATATTGGAAAATGATCTGCATACTTGGTTTGTTTCAAACTTCACTGGGGTCCCAGAACTTAACCATGTTATTGAATTCTCGTCTCGACTTAAAAGTATGATGAGAGACAATTAGAAATGGCAGTATTGTGATGTTCATGTATGTGCATTTATCATTACTTAAGCTATTACTTGTCTGTTGTGGAGTTATTTTGTCCTTAGTTTTCAACATGCCTCTAAAAGAGGAAGTGTTTGTTTTGGTAGGGGCATCAAACCTGCACCTGCCATCTCCGGGAATAATCTGAATTCTAGGATGCCAAGCATGTCAGATGATTTTTGGAGTACAAGCACATGTGATCCAGACGAGATGCTTACGCTTCAATCTCGACAGAATTCATTTATCAGCACAACAAACCACAACTCTAATCATGGAGGTGGCACTGACAATTTAAGAAATCATTCTGACTTTGTAAATCATGGTAAGCTTAAAGTTCATTATTCACTGCTTGTTGGAAAGTAAAAGAGGCATTCCTTTGTTTACACGTCCATTCTTCATCAAGCGTTAGTATCAATACTTCTTTAGCTGCTTTAGTCTGGTTTAAACTAAATCCATTTATGTCCATGAAAAATTAAAGTTAGTTACAAGTTTTTATTTCAAATTGCAGGGTTTGTTCTTTGGACTCAGACCAGGCTTCGATGGGTTGGAAATTGTGTGCCTGCTAAACGAACTAAAAAAAATCACCTTACAGGATTAAGGTGAGTCTAATTTTTCCACAGATACGTACTTGTTCATGCCGTCAAACCTTGCTGTTATATGCGTCTACATGCTTGTAATGCAAATGAAATCCCTCTCTGCCAATATTTCAAGTAATCGATGAATATTTTTTTATTACATTCTTTAGTTGTCGGAAAATTTGGGTCATCAAAAATCAGGCAGAAGGTTTTTTGAATAGAAGCACACATGCATTTTGGAAACTCAAATTCCCTGAGGATTTAGTTGTTTTCAAATTTTTTATCCCTACCATATTGCTTGGTTTCTGTTTACAGTTGGTATATGACTAAAGAACTCTTGCTGGAAAGCAAAAAGCCTTACCATCGACGCATACCTTTATCCGTAAGTCTGCTCTTGTATTCTGATGTTTCAACTACACATTCGAATCCTCTGCTTTGAATATTTAAACCATGATATAATTAACAGGAAATGGTAGACTTTCTAGTAGAAGAATGGGAAGAAGAAGGGCTGTATTATTGAGCCAGTCAATTGGAAAAACCATCACCCTGTGCATACACTATCTTTGTGACTTTTTTTTTTTTCTTTTCGTGTTTCGGAGTTCAATTCAACGGCTTCCATATTAACTTGGAATCAATTTGATACAAGTTAACATACAAAATGACACCATTGGTTTGCTAACGTTTTCGATGTTGGTCCATTGGAGATCTCTTAGGGGAAGGGCAAGTGTGAAGTAACACAAAATTGAAGATCTTCCGAGTGACCGGCGAGCTAAATGGTAAGGCCCCCATATACTTTATACATACATATCAAACTTTCTTCATCAGTAGTTTAATATATTCAGAAGCATCAACTTTGCAGTGTGTTTGATGCGATGTTGATGATTGACTTGTAATTGATTTCAAAGGATAGATATATTAATCTCTCTAAAACAAACTCTTCCTTTGTTTTGAATTCTGATAATATTGAGCTTGATTTTGTGGTGATATTGCTGTCAACTGTGTTGGATGATAGAGAGAAAATAATAGACAAATCTATCCCTCATTGTCTTTTTGTCTGGTGGTTGTGCCATTAAAAGACTATAAATTTTTAGGGGTTTATGGTTGGAGATGCAAAGATGCTTTTCAAACTCTTTTTCAGAAGAGAATACTTACTGTTTCAAGGATATGGACCCTACCTTTTGATTAGAAATTTTATCTCCCATTCTGATAATAGAGAATGTAGGTAGGAGAAAATAGAATAAATTTTTTGGTGGCATAACTATTATCACTAAAAATATGTTCTTGCTGAGTCATAATGAGGGAGAATGTTCTTTGATTTGACTTTCAATGGTTGATACTTGATATATATTATAATCTTGGGAAAATATTGCAAAAACTACCCTAAAATATGACGATAGTTGCAATTATGTCATAAAACTTTCAATTGTAAAAATTGAGCTCTTAAACTTATACAAATGTTAAAATTGGTATGTGAAACTTATATAATTGTAGAAATTGTAACAATTGTATAAGTTTGAAGGTTCAATTTTTATCATTTAAAGGTCAATTTTTACAACTATTATAAGTTTGAGAGTCCAGTTTTAACACTTATATAAGTTTGAAGACTCAATTTTTACGATTGAAAGTGAGTGTGTATTTGCAATTGTCATTATACTTTAGGGGCGTGTTTTGCAATTTGTTCAATAATCTTAATGTATTGGGATGGGACAAATTTTTAAAAAGGAAAATATAAAGAATTTTAGGCAAGTTTAAATTTAAATTCACCATCTAGATATAATACAACTCATCATGCTTGTTTGAAAATATTAAAAAAAAAAAAAAAATCTATCAAGATGATGTAATTTATATTTTAAAAAACAATTCAAATTTCAATTGTTTGGTTAAAGATCATTCAAAGTGATTTGACTATTTTTCTTGTTCAATTCGAAAATCTCAATTGTTAATTATCATTTTTGTTTTCGCTTTACGAAATTTACCATTCAATTGAAAAAAAAGATGAATACATATCTTGGTGGTTGGTTTGGTACTAAAGAGAAATTTGGATGGTAGTTAAAAAAGCTATATCCACTAGTCAAATACAAAATTTAGAATAAAATCGATTTTATCTCTCAATTTGTTGAGCTATATCAAATTAATTAAATCATAAACTTTCAATTTCATCACTTATCTACTAATTTTAACCAAAGAAAAGTATAAAAATCTACCTAAACTCAGCCATTTTAATAAAATAAAGTTTTGCATAAAAATAACTTTGAGTGATATACAAATTATTCATTAAATAATTTTGTCAAAATTCATAAATTTCAAAAAAAGAAAAAAAAAAAGAAAAGAAAAGAAAAGGCATGCCTTATTACCAGTGAAAAAAAAAAAAAAAAAACCTCTAGTGCCACTTTCCTTTTAAGTTTTATCAATTATAATTACGCATACCATACATATGTTAAATAATTTCATTGAACACATAATAGATAACTTTTCTTTTAACCATATTTCGAGCGAGAACTTATCATAAAGTTAAATTCGCAACAACTTGTTAAGTTGAAAGTGAAAATTGAAACAACTAAACAACGGATTTTTTTCCCTTCTAAAATTTAGTTTTATCCCTTTATCTATATTCAATGGAAATTATAAAAAGAAGGCTGTTCTTCTTGACTTTTAGTGGCCATTAAACTAAAGAGATGAGACATCATTTAAACATGGTGTGAACTGATTTGAGAGCTTACTTTTTCTTCTCCTTCTTCGGGCATATAATTTTAGCTTCACAAGGGACACTTCTAAAGAGATGAACCCAAATTAAATGAATGAATAAAACTTTATGCTCTAAAGTTTGGTCTCCAATAATGTAGAGATTAGATTGTGCTCTTTCATATCAACTATACTTTTTCAAGAGAATTGGTTCATTTATAGTTTTGTTATAATTTGTCCCTTTTTACATATAAGATGCAGCATTTTCCACAATATTACGATTGCTGAGTCTTTTTAATTAAAATTATATTCCAATAATGATAACCTTTAATAATATACTAACTTTTTTCTATAATGTAATAAAAATAAATTGTCTTGGATTAAGATGATCCTTCCTTACCTTAAAAAAAAATAATTTGTATGAGAATTTTGTCAAACTTTAGAAATGATCAACTCACATTCCCTAATTTTCCAATTTTATTTTCATATGAGAAAAATCAAAAGAAGCAAAATGGATTAGAAAGTTTATGCGGAGGGATTTTTAAAATAGAAAAATAAGGAAACTATTAGTGTCTAATAGTGATAGAAACCGATAGAAATCTATAATTGATAGACGCTGATAGAAGTCTATTAATATTTATCAATATTTTTTTTTATTATTTCTGTGAATAGTTTGATATTTTTTTTATTTGTGAAAATTTTCTTAATAATAATATATGATTCAAATGTGTGATCCTAACATGCTTTTTGTTGTCCTACTTTTACTTATGGATTTTTGTATTATAATAATTGGTTATGATGTCAAAACCAACCTTGGGATTCATTACAATGAACCTTGCCCTTTCCAAATTGTATTCAAACTTCAACAAACATATCCAAATTAAAGACCAAATAAAACCATGTGATTCTCTCTCTCTCCACATGAGAATTTGATTTTTTTTTTCTTTTGGAAGATTCAATGTGATATGTGGAGATTGTTTGTTGATTTGATGAATCTTGATCTTTGATATTATAATTTGTTGTTTATGGGTAGATTAGAAAAAAAAAAAAAGTTAAAAGATAAGATAAGAAGATTGTGTTTGTAGGAATATATTGTTCATCTAAACTAAATTCAATGATTTTAATCAATTCTATAACATTGACACGTGCCTTCCTTCCCTAAAGAACTTCTTGCATAGATATTACATATATACATTAAATATACATGTTAATACATATACCTTATCGTGAGAAAAATGATTTTGGAATGACAAATGATAACGTATTTGTATAATACATATATATATATACATGCATCATAGAATTTAATTTTAGTTATCTTTCAAAGAGATAGAAAGAGACTATGGTTGATATTAATACCTAGAGTTAGAACATTTTTAATCTTCATATTTTTTTTTATATAATATGTTATATTTTAGAGAAAAAAAATCAATAGAAGAGAGAATAAAATTAGGCCACTAATAGTTTAAGGTAATTGTATGTACCCCATGTGACTTTGATTATATTCATATAAAAAGGAAGATGCCAAGGTTAACATTTAACTTTTGGATTTATTAATCAATCCTAACAAAAGAAAGTTTTATGTGGTGTTATACAATAAGTTAATTTTAATAGGCAATAATGAAGTGTATTGATCTTCACAAAAATAATAATAATAATAATAATAATAATTTGTTTGCTACACCTAGGGTCATTATGCTCATCAAACTGACTAAATTTACAAATTTACTACTTGTTTAGATTTTTTTTTAGTTCAATGACATTTGAAATTGAGAAAATTTGAACCTCTTTTGATGATCTTAGAAAATATGCATAAATCAAAAGTTATGCTCAAGTTTGACAAATTCACAAACCTATTATTAACATACATATGAATGAAAAAAATATATGATTTAATCTTAGCATTATGTAAATAATCCTCTTTTTTAGTTCAACAGTTTAAAAAATAGGAATTTGAGCATTTAACTTTTTAGATAAATATATAATATATGCCTTAACCAAGATTTAAAATATAATGTCAATGAAAATATCAAGTTCTTAATTTTACGAAAATTTTGATGGAGATATCAATAAAATATCAATATCTATAAATATTTCTAGAAAATTTATAGAAACAAAAAGTTCAAAAACTAAATTTAAATTAGTAATTAGACATTTTTATAGTTTTTAAACAAGTTAATGTGTCTAATATTTATATTATAAGTATATATTAGTGGCATTTTGATGCTTATTTTTATATGTTTTGTGGATCTTTTTTATGATATAGTGAAAATATCAATTCACCCTTGTGTCGATGTTGAATCCATGACAATATAAAAGTATTGATTAAAATATCAACATGTTAAATTTAATACTATTATCTTAATCACCTGAGGTAGGTTTGAAGTTGTCAACAAATTTTTTTTTTTTAAAAAAAAATAGTTATACCTATAATGTGTTTATTCATTAATTAGGTTTTCTTGAGACTTGAAAAAAAAATAAAAAAAGAAACTAAAGAAATATATATATATATATATATATATATATATATATATATATATATATATATATTATAATAGTAGTGTATGTGTCTATATATATATAAAGGATGACAGCTTGATAAAGGGTCTGTTTAACAGGTTCAACATGGTCTTTCCATGGCTCTCTCTCACGAGTGGCCATTTTCTTTTCATTCCCTATTGAATAATAATAATAATAATAATAATTAATAATAATAATAATAATAATAATAATAATAATAATAATAATAACCAATTTAGTTTCGGGTAAAAATAAGCATGATTCAATTAGTATAAAACTTGTACGATTGTAAGATTAAAAGTCCAATTTCTCATCCATGTTTTTTTTTTTAAAAAAAAATAACTTTAACTTATTTTGGTAAAAATAAGCATGATTCAACTGGTATGCAACTTAACTTATTTTATAAAAATAAGCATGATTCAACTAGTATGAAACTTATACTATCAACTATAAGACTAGAGTGTCGGTTTCTCATCCTATGTGTTTTTTTTAAAAAAAAAAAAAAAAATAACTTATTTTGATAACACCAAACATGATGCAACTGGTATAAAACTTGTACTATCGATTATAAGATTAGAGGTTCGATTTCTCATCTTACAAGATTTTTTTTTTTGTAAAAAATAACTTAGTTTATTTTGGTAAAAATAAGCATGATTCAACTGGTATAAAGCTTCTACTATCAACTATAGGATTGGAGGTTGGATTTCTCATCCTATGTACTTTATTTAAAAAGAAAAAAATTCAACTTATTTTGGTAAAGATAAGCATGATTCAAGTGATATAAACTTGTACTATCGACTATAAGATTAGAGATTCGATTTCTGATCTTACATGTTTTTATTTCAAAAAAAAAAAAAAAAACTTAGCTTGTTTTTCATTATTGTTTTCCTGAATAAAAAAAAACCATATTTAGCATGCATATAAAGAATGCATTGTCATTTTCAAAGAAATACATCTAATAATAATAATGATAATGGTAATAAAGAGGTTTTAATATTATTTTAATCCTTATACTTTTGACTATTGTTTATTTTGGTCTCTATACTTTCAAAATGTTCATTCAATTCTTATACTTTCAACTTTTGTTCATTTTAATTCTTAATTTTTTTATTTTTTTTTAAAAAAAGACCATTTTGTTCCCTTACAAAGTAAAATAGAAATGAAAATGAAAGGTCTAAAATAGTCATTTTTTAAAAGTATAAAAATCAAAATAAATATTTTAAAAATACAGAATGTACTAAAATTAAAAGTAAAAGGACCAAAATGAATATATTAAAAATAGAGGGACTAAAATGAATCAAAGTTAAAAGTATAGAGACCAAAATAATATTTAAAATAAATAAAAAAAGAATTATTCATAAAAAAAAAGCCACTAAAAAATACACTCAAGTACAATTTTATTCACATATCACATTAATTTAGTGATATAAAGTCACAACAATAGCTATTATTGTGACAAAGTACTAGAAAGAGTGGGAGGTATAAAACTCGTTTTTAACACGGTTAGAGGTTCTCCTCCTATTTTTTCTTTCTTTTTTTTAATCCAATTATTATTAATATAAAGCTATTTCATTCCAAAATAAAATGCAAATATTAAGTAGAGAAAATTTCATAGTCAAATATGATATATTTTTACCCTATCACAATGAATAAAATCCAAAATAAAAAAATGTAAAGTTTTTTTTATTAAAAAAATCAAATTAAAAGGATATATATTTGTATAACCTAACGTGGTATGTTATATTATCTACATGTGTATATCTCAATTAGTAAAATTATGTATTGTTACCTAAAAGTTCAGAGATTCAAGATCACATTCGAGATTCCTATAGCGTACTTGTTAAACTAAAAAATATATTAAAAAAAAGCGCTATATCATTTTTTTTTAACCATTATCTAGTTTATTGGAAAAAAAAATGTTAAAAAATGGTTAGATTACAAGTACTAAACTTTGAGATTTATATCTATTTAATCACTAAACTTTAAAATGTCTAATATATCTCTAAACTTTAAATTTTGTGTCTTTAGTATAACCATTATTTAAAAAAAAAAAAATAGTCTCATTTTGTAACCATTTGAATTTTGGTTTTTAATTTTTGAAATTAAGTCTATAAATACTTTTTCCACTACTAAATTTCTTGGTTTAATATCTACTTTTTATCCATGTTTTCAAAAACCAAGTAAAAAATTAAAAACTAAAAAAAGTAGGCTCCATTTGGTAATTATTTAGTTTTAAATTTTTTAATTTTTGAAAATTAAGCTTATAAACACCACTCTCATCCCCAAATTTCTTTATTTGTTATCTAGTTTTTATCGATTGTTTAAAAAACCAAACCAAGTTTTGAAAATTAAAAAACAAAGGCTTTTAAAGACTTGTTTTTATTTTTGGAATTTAACTAAGAATTCGATTATTGTAATTAAGAAATATATATATCATTATAAGAAATAAGAAGAAAATATGCTTAACTTCTAAAAATAAAATGGTTACTAAACGGGACCGTAGTTTTTAAAAATTCATTTTTATTTTTGAAATTTAGCTCAAAATTTATCTCTTTTACTTAAGATTGATAAAACCATGTAAGAAAATGGAATGAAATAATCTTAATTTTTTTTTTAAAAAAAAAAGTTACCATCAAATAAACACCAATAGACACAAATCTCAAAATTTGGAGATTAAATTTGTAATTTTTTTAAAGAATCGTATGGCAAAAAAAAATAATAATAAAAAAAGATAGATTACAATTCTCTTTTGATTGGTACAACAATTGTAAGGTGGGAAATTGAACCTCCAATCGCTTGAATCGAAGTGCATGTCAATATCATTGGACTAAGCTCACTTTGACTTCTCTTATGATATTTCAACCATTCACATACTTGATAAATGATATTTTTTTTCCTAATATTTTTATATCAATATCATTCTAAATTCAAATATATAATAATTCAGCGCCATTCTATTTTTTTAAAAAAAAAAATCAAAACCTAATATCCAATTCGTCAATAATTATTGAATGCTACATCTATATATAAATAAATAAACATATTCTCTAATTGATTGTTAATGGAAGGAGGCAAAAATTTTAAAAAAGAAAAGGGGAAAAAAAAAAGCCTCCCTAATACCATAAATCTATGTGTGAATCACATGTAAATGATTGAAATGGAACAAAATAATGAATTAGAAAAAGAAGCTAAAAATTTGGATAACATGATAAAATTAAATATAATAACAAGTGGGGGCAGAGAGGAAAAATACATTGAACTTTTAACCTATTATTTCTTTAGTGTCCTCATTCTGACTGGAGTATATTATATTCTTCAGCTCAAAAATGGCCTAATTGGACCTACTAATTGAGAAGAAAAAAATAAACTATATAATAAAAAACTATATAATATCATATTCAGATTCATTGCACATTTAGACTATACAATTGTGACATTTATAATTAAGAGAGCCATCTTGGCTTGGAAATTAAGGCCATTCCCATATGACCTTTGTTCTTCCTCAAAACCCTACAACTTTTTCTTATGTTTTTATAAGTCAACTTCCTCAATTTATTTGTTCTTTGCTTAGTACAAATTGTGGCCAACATTGCTACTACTATTAATTGCTTGGCAAATAAGGATTCATGGCAACATTCATGAATATTCATTATATAATAATAATATACTACACATACGTGTCATAAATGTTTTGTGAAAAAATTTATCAATCCAAACATACTTCAGTAGATATAATTACTAATTACAATCTCAAAGATCGATGGTTTGATCTCCCTAAGAGACAATAAGTTTGAGTCATCTCATTATCTCTCATTTTAATAAGAATTTAACCTCAATAGATTATGCATCTATTATTATTAGGATAAAATATCATTTGTCTCTCTATATATATTTTGAAGTTTATTCAATTTTAATCCATATATTTTCACTTGTTCAATTTAATCTCTATACTTTCACTAAATTTTAAATTTAGTTACTCGAAGTTAATTTTTATCAAATTTGGTTAAATAATAATAATGATAACAATGATTTTCATGCAAAAAAAAAATATAATATGTGAAAATGTTATCAAAATTTATAATAAAGATGCTCATTTGTGACAAACAATTTTTTTTAAAAAATATCAACAATAAACTAATAGTGAGGACTAAATTTATGACATATTAAAAAATACCGAAACTAAAATTAAACAATTGAAAATATAGAAATTCTAACTTGAATAAAACGGAGGTTTGTTCAACTAATAATAACCGTTTCGAAATTTTGGTTAAGTAAATTTCCACTTTTTGAAATTAAAGAAGTTGAGTATTATGATTGATTAGTTCTAAGCTTTTTTTAATAGATGTTTGAAAGATCGTTGTCTATACTAGGCGTCATATGTCAATTTTTCATTAGGTACTTAACAATACTAATTAATGACAACTACGTTTAAAATTAGGTGAAGTCAAATATAAATCAAAAGTAGAATTTTCAAAAGTTACAAGAATGAAATTGACACAAATATATAAGTATGGAAAAAAAAAGGTATAATTTAACATATAATCCTATAAAATGTTTATATATACTAGTAAATATAGATAATGATATGGTTAAATGTGATTTTAGAGAGATAATACACACACATATATAAAATCAATCATTTTTACTCTTTGTATTTACCTTAATTAGTCAATTTTCACTTTAAAAGTTTAATTTTAGTAATTAATAATCACTACAAATTAAGTCAACATAATGAATCATGAAATTCCTTTTTTTCCTTTTTTTTTTTTTTGGAGCTCTTCAAAGTTTAGATTCTAATTCCTATCAACCATAAAATAAAATATGTTTCGATTTAATTAACGCTATCTATTTATGTGCTATTGAAGTCATTGAATGTATAATTTATGCTAAAAGTCGGTTTAATTTAATAAAGTTATTCCTGGTTAATAAAGTTTTTTATAATTAAATTAGATGCTCGTTAGTGATGAAAAGAAAACATCAATATAGATCCAAAAATGAAAACAAAATAAAATCATATCACTATTATCAGATAAAAAATGACTATTTTTAAATATAGGAAAATGAATAAAAATATTTATAAATATAGTAAAATTTCGTTATTTGTATGTGATAAACCGTAATAATTTATCATTATATATTATAAATATTTTCAACAGTTTTATCATTTAAAATAATTTTTCTTAAAAAATTCTAGACTTATTTTACTAGCAAATTGTTAAAGTAAAAGTAAGAAACACACTAGGATAGAATTTAAAAATTAGATAAAAAGTTATGCCTTTATTCTATATATAGATGTCCCCATGAAAAAAGTATTTCATAGATTCGTTTTTAACATTATAATATTTACCTAAATAATGTTCTATTATGGCATAAGTTATAGGAAAATTATTTCAAATGGTAAAATTGTTGAAAATATTTACAAGATAGAGCAAAATTTTAGAACTATCAATAATATATGCTGATGGACACGGATTGACTTCTATCAGTGTCTATCAATGTCACTGATAGACAGTGATAGAAGTCTATCAACGTCTATTATGGATAGTTCTAAATTTGTTATATTTTGTAAATATTTTGGTTTATTTTTCTATATTTGAAAACAACCCTAAGTTATAATCATAGTATTAATATTTTTTACGACATGTTTGATATTTCCAGCAATATTTTTACGTATTTATGAGTTCAACATCAACATAAATGATGCACTGATATTCCATTATATCGTTGGAAAATATACGAAAGGTAAAAAGAATAAGTAACATTATATCATCAATGTAAATACAATATAAATAATAGAAATATTTATATGTTTAAAAATCATAAAGTGATTATTTATTGATTTAAATTTATTTTTTTATTTTTTCGTTTTTATAATTTTTCAAGAAATATCTATCAATATCGATGTTTTATCAATATTTCTTTCAGCATTTCTATAAAATTAACACTTCGATGTTTTCATCCTTTTAGTGTGGAATTTGTATGTATTCAATTCTAATTTTCAAATTATCTTATAGACCCTAAAATTTTTAAGTTTATGTTTAATAAATCATTGAACTTAGAAAAGATTTAATAGGTCATTCATTAGATTTTCAATTATGTGTCTAATAGATAACTCATATGCATATTCAAAACTTTTAAAATTAATTAATCTATTAAATGTAAATGTGTATTTTAGGTTCAATGAAACCCAACTTAAATCAAATAGGTCAGTAATCCATTAGACACAAAATTAAAATTGTAAAGATTTATCGAACATAAAGTTGAAAGTTTAAAATCATTAGACACTAGGGATTCATAAGTAAGTGTTAAATAACCCAACTCCACCAATGTCAACTGTGTTCACTATTGAAGTTTGCACTTGCACATTTATCGAGAAATTTCATCTTATTTTCTCTCTCTCTAATGTTTCCCAACTCCAGACTAAACAATTCTACACTTTGAACATAGACTTCCTAACTCCAGACTTTAGAACTCAATTCAGCGCTTCAAACAACCCCATAAGTTGTAAGATGGAAGAAACACAAAGTTAAAAATTTGAGACACTTTTTAAAATTTAGAAACCAACTAAACTTAATATTTAACACCTTTTCACTCTATATACATATTTATATATGTGTGTATGTATATATGTACATGTATAGTATTTAGCATTTCCAAATTACCATCTACATCTATATTCTATCTACAACAGTCAACAGCTCATCATTCAACTTTTTGCTTGGGATTCATGCACTATTGAACCAAAAAAATATTATAAAAAGGGAGAAAATAAAATGGGGGAGAGAGAAAATAAAAGGAAAAAAGGGGGAAGTTCCGGTAGTCGGTAATGGGAAAATTGGTTGGGCAGTGGCAAAGGGGCAAAGAGCAAGAGGGGGGTCTGCTTGGAATTTGTGGTTTTTTGGAGAGATACATTGCACATTCACAATCCCACCTCAAATTCATATTCATTATATGAATTTTTTTCTCACCCACTATCACTGAGATTGACATCTTCCACCTCCCCTTTTCTTCTTCTTCTTCTTCCTTTTTTTTCCCCATTAATCAATTCTATTAATCCAAATATATATACTCTTTTCATTCCATTTCTTCTTCCCACTTCACAAATTCCCCTTCTTTCTTCCTTTTTTCCCCCTTTCTCTATTGGGGTTTTCAGCAAATGCTCCTCCTCTTCTTTCTCATACTTCTCATTTGCTTTGTGATTTCTGAGTTCGAGGTTTTCTTTGTGGGAAGTTCTTCTTTTCTATTCTTCTTCAGTGTTGCTCTGTTGCTGTCCCCATGCCTGCCCTCGTCAACTACGGTGGTGAGTTCTTTGATCTTTTCTATTTTGATCTTCGTTGATCTGGGTAGGATTTGAATCGGTTTAGCTTGATGGATTTTGAGGGTTTTTTTTTTGTTTATGAATCTGTTTCTGAGGTTTTGTGATCTGGGTTTGTTTGAGGATGCTTGATTTTGATGGAGAAATATGGAATTGTAGAAATCTTAAGCTAATTTGTTCTTTCGTGAGTGTAACTTGAAGATATCTAGTTTATGTATCATGTTGAATGTCGCTGAATTTGTTAGTTAGGTATGTAATGGATCTGTCTTAGAAGTAGCTTCTTTAGAGTGTTCTGAGGATGGAATTTAGTTAGTGATGAACTGAATAGGTGGAACTTTTTGGAGAGGAGGTGTGTGCAATTTGGATGAAGTTTTGTGATCTGGGTTTGATTGGATGTTTGATTTTGATGGAGAAATATGGTACTGTAGAAATCTTAAGCTAGTTTGTTCTTTCGTGAGTGTAATTTGAAGATATCTACTTTCTGCATCATGTTAAATGTCTCTGGATTTGTTAGTTAGGTTTGTAAGTGGATCTGTTTTAGACGTAGTTTCTTTGAGAGTGTTCCAAGGATGGAATTTATTTAGTGATGAACTTTTTGGAGAGAAGAGGCTTGCAATTTGGATGAGGTAGTTTTGGCTGATTTTTGTTGTTATTGGGTTTTCAGGTGATGACGAATATTACCCTGCGGGTTCCTTTTACTCAAACCCCATGGATTTGGATGCCTTGCTACCAACTAGCTCTCATGTTGATCTGTATTTTCGTCCTAGTAAGAGAGCTCGAATCGGTGCACCGGTTGTGTTTGGAGGAAGAGAATTTGAGCAGGAGTGTAAACCGTCCATTGAAGCTCTTCCTGATGAATGTCTCTTTGAGATCTTCAGGCATCTCCACAGTGCTAGAGAGAGGAGCTCCTGCGCTGGCGTTTCGAAACGGTGGCTTATGCTTTTGAGTACTATTCGTAAGGCTGAAATTTGCAAGAGCAGAAGTGCATCGATCTGTCAGATGGTTGAGTGTTCAAATGTTGAGCAGCAGAAGTCTGAATGTAGTGAGATTTCAGTAGTGAACTGTGATAAAGATCAAGAGGATGAAAGTAATGGTTTTCTTACAAGATGTTTAGAAGGCAAGAAAGCTACTGATGTAAGACTTGCTGCTATTGCAGTAGGAACTAGTGGACGTGGGGGTTTGGGAAAGCTTTCAATTCGAGGAAGTAACTCTACTCGTGGAGTTACCAACCTCGGTCTTTCGGCTATTGCCCACGGTTGCCCTTCTCTTAGGATGCTTTCTTTGTGGAATGTACCATCAGTTGGGGATGAAGGATTGTTTGAAATAGCTAGAGAATGTCATTTGCTAGAGAAGCTTGACCTCTGTCACTGCCCTTCAATCTCAGACAAAGGTTTGATCGCAATCGCGGAGCGATGCACTAACTTGACCTTTTTAAATATTGAATCATGTCCAAAGATTGGAAATGAGGGGTTGCAAGCAATCGGAAAGTTATGTTCTAAACTACAGGCCATCTCTATCAGAGATTGCCCTCGTGTTGGGGATCAAGGTGTTTCAAGTCTATTCGCGTCGTCTTCCTGTGCTATAATGAAAGTAAAGTTCCAAGCATTGAACATAACCGATTTCTCTCTTGCTGTGATTGGACATTATGGCCAGGCCATTACACACCTAACCCTCAGTGGTCTTCAGAATGTTAGTGAGAAGGGATTTTGGGTCATGGGTAGTGCTCAGGGCTTGAAGAAATTGACGTTGTTGACGATTGCTTCTTGCCGAGGGATGACCGATGTGAGTCTCGAAGCGATTGGAAAGGGAATTGCAAACCTGAAGCAGATGTGCATTCAGAAATGTTGTTTTGTTTCAGACAATGGACTGATAGCTTTTGCCAAAGCTGCAGGATCACTCGAGATGTTGCAATTAGAAGAGTGCAACAGAATCACCTTATTGGGCATTGGCGGTGCCCTTTCAAGCCATATTCGAAATTTGAAGTCTCTTACTCTGGTGAAGTGCTTGGGGATCAAGGATATTGCTAAAGAAGTAACATTGCCCTCTCCTTGCACCTCCCTTAGATCCTTATCTATCCAAAACTGCCCTGGCTTTGGTAGTGCCAGTCTTTCAATGGTTGGGAAGTTGTTTCCTCAACTTCAACATGTTGAATTGATTGGCCTTTACGGTATTACAGATGCCTCAATGTTTCCACTTCTCGAGACCTGTGAAGGGCTTGTGAAGGTGAACCTTAGTGGCTGCATAAATTTGACCGACGAAACCGTCTCAACCTTGGTTAGGCTGCACGGAGCAACGATCGAAGTTCTGAATCTTGACGGTTGCAGAAAGATCACTGATGCAAGTTTGGTAGCTATTGCAGATGCGTGCTTGTTACTAAATGAACTAGATGCTTCAAAGTGTGCTATCACTGACGCTGGGCTTGCAGTTCTTTCATCTTCAGAGCAGATAAATTTGCAAGTTCTTTCCCTGTCGGGTTGTTCCGAAGTATCAAACAAGAGCTTGCCTTTCCTGGAAAGATTGGGAAAGTCACTCGTCGGCTTGAATCTCAAAAACTGCCACTCAATCAGCAGTGGCACAGTTGGGATGATCGTCGAGAACTTGTGGAGATGTGACATTCTCGTCTAACCATGGATAGTCAGCTCAGCAATGTAGTTATAAAGATACGAGTAGATATCGTTCCAAGTTACAGTATAGGTACATCAAGTTTATATGGTCTTTTTCACACAGATAGCAACATTCAGCAAACTTGTTTCCATAAACAGCGGGCTTCCCGACTGTGTATTCTTTCCGTGGCTCGGTTGTTTTAAGGAGCTATGGCCAATTACCTTCATTTTTTGCAAGCTTTCTTTCAGCTTGTTTGACTGTTTTGAGTCTCCATTGATGGGAGGCTTCCTCTTTGATGGCCATGGCTCCCTAAGAAATACAATTACCAAGTCTCAGTTAAGATTTACATGTCTTTGTACTCCCACTGATCTACCTTCTGGTTTTGTCAAGCTGAATGTTCTATAATTAGCTGTTTTAGCTTACAGATTCATTACTTAAATGCATCTGCCAATAAGCTTTCTATATACTGAGTCATATAACTCTGTTGTGTTGTGTAAAAGTCTTGTTTGGTTTTGATCATTTGGTCAAATGTCCTCGTTCCCATTCAGTTGCAGTCTTTCGTGTTCGTTTGCATATGTTGTGTTTGCTTCGAGTCGATGTTCAGTGTGGATATCTGTTGATCGTGAGTTTCGGCAATGGTATTCTGTTTATTCAGTCTGCCATATCAGCCTATAGGTTGTTTTTTTCCAAAGCCACGGTATAGTCGTTTATGGTTTAATATTTGTACCCTGTAACTTATGTGTTCTAAATAATGAGAAGAGTTCTTCTCTGTTTCATAAACTTCTCCTCTAGTATGGAAATTTGCAGCGGTTTTCTCTATTCTAATTGTTGGTATGGAAATTTAGTTCCGTATGAAAGGGTAAAATTGACCATTCACTAGAAAAGGTAAGATACTCTTCTTTAATAAAGCCCAAAGTCTCCTAAAATTATTTCATTTTCTTGATAATTAGTCAAAAATTAGTCACATGAATCATCAAAACAGAAGGCAAAGATTGACTGCTAGTAATGAAAATACTTTATCTTTATGGGCCACTTTGGGACAAGAAAAGAAGTGGTCTAATAATTAAGGATTTGGGAAATCTTTATGAAAGGCTTAAAAAAGCCCACATTCAAGGAACTATAAGCCTATTTTGGTAATTGACGAGGCTAAAATTCAAATAAGTTGAATTCGTGTCGGATAAATTTATAACATAAATCGGATCATTTTAATTTGACAAATCTTCCACTCGAGCATTTGATAGATATTAAATTTGCATTGACATGGTGATATTTTTATCATGGAAAAAATATCCTTTTGGTTCTTAAGTTTTGGGTATAATTTTTATTTAGTCTCTAAGTTTTAAAATGTTCACATTTAGTTCTTAAATTTTAAATTTGGTTTCAATTTAGTTCTTAAGTTTTAAAATGTTACAATTTTACCTTTGACATTTGAGTTCTGCTTCAATTTGGTCCCTACGTTTCAAGATTTATACTTTTAACTCGATTATTCACTAAATACTCATTTTCTATCTTAGTATTAATTTATGTTAATAAATTAAAAATTATTAAAATAATTATAATTAATTAAGTTTCACTATTTTTTATCTTTTAAAATTAAATGCAAAATTTCAAATCATAATTATTTTTAATTAATTAATAGAAATTGACGTCAATAAATGAAAGTCAGTATTATATAAAAAATTGAGATTAAAAATGTAAAATTTTGGAACCTAGGGACCAAATTGAAACGAAACTCAAATCTCAAGGGTAAAATGATAATATTTTGAAATTTATGGACTAAGTTAAAAGCAAACTCAAAACTTAAGGACTAAATGTGTAACAAAGAAAACTTAGGGACCAAATGAAACTACATAGAGACCAAAAAGTATTTTACCCTTTTATTAACGTTTTCACATTGGGAGTTCAACATCGACATTTGGAAATGATTTAAAAATAATAACAATTTTAATTTATTTAAAAAAGCAGTTATAATTGTAAATATAGTAATCAGACCTAAAGTATTTGCAGAAATAGAGTATAGATTATGCTATATTTTCAATTCTTTAAAAATGTTGCTATATACTTAATTATTATCCCTAAAAGTGCTATGAAATTATCCGACTTGATTTAAAAATGCAGATATTTATTTATTAATTTAAAAATATATTTAGATTTTTTTTTTTGTTTTTATAATGTTTTTATTGATAATTTCATAAAATCAAGATCTCATATTTTCATCGATAGTGATATCGTAAACCTTGAACCTCATCAGTTCAATCCTTTAAATTTGATTACAAAATGAAAAACACTGATTTTGCTCAATTATAACTCCAACCCCTTAAACTTGAGATATATGTCTATTTGATCCTTGAATTTTAAAACGTGTCTAATAGACTCCAAATTTTTTTTATTTTGTGTCATTTTAAAAATGTCTAATAAGTTCTTGAATTTTTAACGTCTAATATATAAGTTCTTGCTATATTTAATATTTTTAATATTAATAGATCAATTAAATAAATATTTGAATTTCATATATTTAATGTAACCTTATAACTTCAAATTTATATCTAGTATAGGTATCCACGAATTCTAAAAAATATCAAATAGTCAAGAATTTAGTAGACACAAAAATTGAAAGTTTAAGGATCTATCGGACACAATTAAAAGTTTTGGGACCTATTAAAACATTTTCAACTTCAACGAACTTAAAAAAATACTTTTGAAAGTTTCATGGACTAAATAAATACAAATCTAAAAATTTATAAAGTAAATTTTATAATTTAACCCATTGATTTTGTCACAAACAAAAGGGTTTTGACCCTTTTTGAAGCAATTTGAAGGGCTTATTTTGCCTATTGACTCTAAAATTTAGGCCCTCAATAACCACTTCGTTTTTTTTTTTTTTTTTTTTTTAATTTTTTTTAAATTAAGCTTATTTTCTCCTTATTTTTTTACAATGATGTGTATCTTTTTTAAGTATAATAGTTGAATTCTTAATCAAATTTCAAAAACAAAAATAAATTTTTAAAAGCTGTTTTTTTTAGTTTTCAAAATTTGGTTTGGTTTTTTAAACCATTGGTAAAAAGTAGATAACAAAGAAAGAAATTTGAAAGTGGACGTAGTGTCTATAAGCTTATTTTTCAAAACAAAAACAAAAACAAAATACTAAGACATCATTTGATAACCATTTGGTTTTTTGTTTTTGTTTTTGAAAATTAAACCTATTTCATGTATATTTTTTTACAATGATTTGCATATTTCTAAGTACAATGGTCGAATTCTTAGCCAAATTTCAAATTTCCAAAACTTAGTTACAATTCTTAGTTCTCAAAATTTGACTTGTTTTTTAAACAATAGATGAAAAGTAGATATTAAAAAAAGAAATTTAGAAGTGGAAGTAGTGTCCATAGATTTAATTTTAAAAAAAAAAACAAAAAATAAAATGGCGGACCTAAATAATTAGAAATAAGGCCTTAATTTGTCATTTGTTTTAATGAAGAGTGTGAAATGTCTTCTTATATATGGTATGTATTTGAATGCCAACCAAACAGAATATCCTCCATGGAAAAGAAATCAAAACTCGAAAGGGTTTTTGGCTTTGCTTTTTATCACATTCACGAATATTTTGAATATGCTGCAAATTTTGACTCTTCCAACTAGTGAAGAGTCAAGAACTTTCCTATATGGATTTATTAAATGACTATTCTCTATATTTTTTTCAATTAAAAGAAAAATCTATGTGGAAAATGATTTTGTTAAATTGTAATAGATCAATTAATTACTTGAGTTTAAAACCGAAGACCCCACAATTTTGATGGTTGGTGGGGTAGCTCATCCAGAACTTTTTTACTTCTGCGGCTCTTTCTTTGATCTGGATGCATCGTTTGAGAAGACATGTAAAACTACTTGCATCGATGTCGTGTCAAGCCGACTATATTCTGATGCTTAAGTTAAAACATTAAGTATTCAGTTCGATTAAAAGCATAGAGAGAATTGCATGTCTCTTAAAGCTAGTAGTGAGTGGTTATTTATAAGACTTGTTCTTCGACTTTCGATTGGAATATGTACAATATTGGCGGTGTTAAAGTATGTGTGGTCCTTGATGTTGTGAAGTGTCATTGGCAAGCTCAACTTGGTCGTTTTTCTTTTGGTAAAATGAGGCTTGCTCAGCTAGTCAACTCGAGATCCGAGGGTTTGACTACGTATTAGCTCCATGCAGGTTTCAGGACTCTTTTGGGCTTGGACTTTGCCGTGTGCAACCTTCAACATATAATCACAATATTTTATAAAATGTGGGTTTGCATTATTTGTTTTCGAATTTTGCAAATCAAATGAATTACTAGAATTTCAATATGTAAAACATATATTTAATTTGTGGGTTTATAGTATGTGAAAATCAAACATGTACAAAAATGTAACATTCTTCAAACGCTTAAGCCTTTATGTAAATTAGGTCTACATAATTTATAGGGTAACCTGTAAACTAATTGTTTTCAGAAAAAAAAAAAAAAACCTGTAGACTAATTAAGAATTAGGGTAAATGATCTCACATAATAAACATACACTTTTTCCTAATTAACAGAGTCAAACATCTTTTTCATTTGAAAATTTTCACACTATCAATATGGTATTATATTAATAGTAGGCATGGTAATTTGTGGAAATTGTATAAACTTATTATCCTAAACTTTTTATTAATCATTTTACAAAAAATTCTATTACATGTGGATTTCTTGACATGTACTTCAAAATGTAAATAAAAAAAAAAAAGGTTTCTCTTAAATGTAGGGTATGAATATTCTTTTTGGTTCATGTAAATTTTACTAAAAGTATACGTGTTATTTTGATCATTGTTATTAAGTTTGAATTAATTTGGCTTATATATGTTTTATTTAACCTGTATATATGATGTTGTTAAAGTGAGCTTAGTTCAACAATCCTATATAACTTGGATAGCAATTGCTCAAAGGCACCAAAACATCCTATGGATCCAACCAGAAGGCAATTCTAATGCAGTTTCCTAGCTCATATGTAGTCAAATTATCCACTTTCATCAAATTCATAGAGATACAAATCCAAGGACTTCTCAAGGTGTTGCTATTTTTCCCTACCGTGTGCCAATTAAAATAATCCTTCCCACGAATACTTCGAACAACCTGACACTAGAAAGAGTTCTCCTCATTGAAGTACCTCTAACCCTATTTAGCTATAAGTGCTAAATTCATAGCTCTTAGCCTTGTAAAACCAAGATCCCTGATAACTTGAAGAAATGCAAGACTTACCTATTGGTTATCTGGAACTAGGTATATTATTCCAGCTTCAAGGATTTTGATGATTTCCTTATGAACTATTTCTTTCGGTGTTGGATCAAGTCTTTTTTAAGGTTAGACGATGGCCTTGGCTTCGTCTTCTAGAACAATCCTATGCATATATAAGGAAGGACGTATCCCTTTATATCATACAAAGTCCACCTGATTGCCTTTTTGTAGATTTTCAACGTTTCCACTAAGGTGCATTCTTGAGAAGACGTGAGTTCTTTAGAAATGATAATTGAAAAATCATTCTCATCTCCGAGAAAGACATACTTAGGTGTAAAGGAGGAGCCTTAAACTCAATCCCTTGTACCTGAGATTCAACAATATCCTTATTAGAAGAATTATTATTCAAGTCAAAATCATTAGAAGTAAGTAAAAAATTAATTGAAGAGTCATAATCATCAAGATCAATAGAGAGGGCAACCAAACAATCAAAATTTTCATCAATAGACAGTAATAGTTCATCAAACATATCATATGTGCCTATGGAGCAAAGAGAAAACACTCCTCCGAAAATTTCATGGCATCATATATATTGAATGACTTTACTTCTCCATCAAACTAACAAAGACCCTTTATCTACATCAATTCTAGTTTTTACAGTTTCCATGAAGGGTCTTCCAAGTAAAATATTAGAAGAAGAAGTAGTGTAATGTTCATCTATTTTCAAGATATAAAAGTCAATGGGAAAAATCAATTCACCTACTCTCAACAAGACATCCTCAACTATGCCTAGAGGTTGTATGTATAACCTATCGATAAGTTGTATGCAAACATTAGTTTTTTTATAGGCCATTCAATTTTAGGTCTTAATAAACATGGTAAGACATAACATTTATTGAAGCACCTAAATCTAGCATAGCATGAGTAATAACTTTATCTCCTATTTTGTATGACAAGGTAAACATTTCAAGGTCTCTACATTTTTTAGGCATGTCTTTCTTTAATAGAGTAGATACATTTTTACTAACTGTTACTCTCTCATCTTCCTTCCCTTATCTTTTCTTAGTACATAAATCTTTCAAAAATTTAGCACACCTAGGTATTTGTTGAATATCATTAAGCAAAGGGATGTTGATTTGTACTTTTTAAACATTTCAATAAGTTCTAAATTTGCATCTTCTCCCTTAGGCTTTGCTAATCTATTAGGGAATGGTGCCTTAGGTACATACGGTTCTACTTTAGGAGGGGAGTAATCACATATCTTGGGAAAAATTAAAGTTTCCTTTGGTTCACTTACTTCGCTCTCTTGTTCATTCAATATCTTTTCTTGCTTCTTAGAAGATGATTGAATTGGGTTTGCATCTTGAGAGGAGGAGGAGGAGGAAATCTCCTTTCCACTTCTGAGAGTGATTGCACTTACATTTGTGTGCTCCAGTTGGGCGGGAAGCTTTTTGGAGGACTTGCTCTCAAGTTTGCTTACCATGGTCGCTAGTTGGATTATTTAAGTGCCCAAGTTTGAGAAGCCTTATCTTGTTTCTTGTTGAAAGGATTTGGTTTCTTGTTGGAGTTAAATTTGTCTTTTTGCAATCGATAGAGTTCCTGTTGAAATTTTAAAGAGTGCTCAGCTAGGGATTTTACAACATCCTCTAAAGACATACATGAGAAAGATGATGAGAAAGAATGATTCTGATTTTCAATTTGTCCTTGAGATCCCCACTTGAAGTTAGGATAATCTCTCCACTATTGATTATAGGTTTACCCATGCAAATCGTACTTCCTTTGGAAGCCTCCTATTGCATTCACTTGAGTTTGTGGGCAAGCCTCGGAAGTATGTCCGACTACTCCACATGCTCCACATGTCTTAACTTGAGGGAGGCCGCCTTGGGCAACTTGTGTAAAAAAAGAAACTAGGTTAGAAACTTGTGTTCTGAGCTCACTTACCTCATTGGATTGAGCAACATTGTGATCGAGAGTCCTTATCCCAAAATTTTGAGAGTTTTTCGTCATAGTGGATATGAGTTGACTAGCTTCAGTGAGCATCTTGTCAGCAAGAGCCCCTCCGGTGACAACATCAATGTTGCTTCTCTTCAATGGAAGTAAATTTGAATAGAAATATTGAATTCGATTCTATTCAGAAATTTGATGATGAGGAAATGAAGTACAAAGTTGTTTATATCTTTTCCAATATTCATAAAGTGATTTTCCTACAACTTGCTCAATGTCATATATTTCTTTTCTTATATTATGAGCTTTAGATGCTGGAAATTTCTTTTTCAAACCACTCTAAGTAGTGATGGGTCCCGTCGGCAAGTAGTACAACTAATCTTTGGCCACATCCTTCAAAGAGAATGGAAATGCCCTAAGATTAAGTTGTTCTTGAGTTACCCCGTGCGGGCCATTCCATCACATACTAGATGAAATTCTTTCATGTGTTTGTGCGGATCTTCGCCGGGTTGTCCTCTAAATGTAGGCAAGAGATGCACAAGTCTCAGTTTAAGTTCGAACAAAACGGTAGTCTCCGGGTATACTATGCACAATGTTTGTTGGTTGTAATCTGGCTTTGCAAGCTCGCGCAAGGTTTGCTCCCTTGCTTCTCTCATGATGTTTGTTTGTGTTGGTTCCTCTTCTCGATCCTCAAAAGCTTGTTCTTCAAGTTCTTCTTCTCTTCCTTTGTTCTTTTCCTTTGAAATCGCCTTTCCTCATGGTCAATATCTACAATTAAATCACAAAGTATACTCTGAGAGGAGTGGGTCAAGCGCAAAAGGAAATCTAATCACACTAACCATTTTTGGGTTTATTATTTCCATTCTTTCTTTTTAAAATAGGATTCAAAATTCAAAAGCCAATTGATCGATTCCCCAACAACGAAGCCAATTTGTTTTAGCTAAAAATAGTGTCATTAGTTCAACTTAACCAAAAATAAATAAAATTTGTAAAGCACGTACAACAACTAATACTAACACGTAGTAATAGTGGAAACACGAGCTCGATCCTCAGGGAACCTATATTAATTATCAAATGAGTTTGTTGGTTTTAGAAAAACTAAGTAAAAGTAAAAGCAAGAATTTATATGAATTTTTAGTAATGGGATTGATATGAGAGAGAGCTTTGAGAAATTCAATGAAAAATAATCTTGGGGATTTTATGTTGAATAATCTAATTCCATTATTGACTTAATTGATTCTATCTAATTTAATTATTCCATAATTCATTAAGGGCTAGGTCCTAATGTCCTATTGTCCTAATTAGTTAACTAACCTAAATTGGTCAATTAATAGCCAATTAACATAATTGATCAATTAACCCTAATTTGGTTCATAATTGCTTCCTAAAGATATTTCACAATTAATCCCTAAATTGCATTAATTTCTTGGGTTTTCTTAACTATGGAATTCTTGAAATTAAGAAGACTAAAATTAAGATTGATTAATTTGAATGTTCTAAACTAGCAAATCTTTTCAAGAAAATAGGAAAAAGTCCAAATTCTCATTCAAGATTACTAGTTCTTGCAACCTAATTAAAATTTGCTATAGAGCTATGTAATTTTGCATACAAAAACCTAAAAAAATTGAGTTGTCAATTCAATCTTTAAAAGATTTTATTCAAATTTTAGCAATAACATTCAAGAACAACAAATTGTAAGAAGAAAATTAAAGAAACGCCTCAAGAATTGATTAATCAAACATAATCCCCAAGAAAAGAACTTACCTACTCATGGAGAGGGTAAATATTCAAGCAATCTATTGAATCTTACATCAAAATGTATATAGTTTGAAGGATTAAAAATAATCTCTCAAAAAATATACAGAGAATAGCTCTCTAATTTCATCAAAATTGGTATCTCTCTCGTTCTCCACACTCTAATCTCACTTCCAAAACCAATCAATCTCCCTATTTTATTGAGAAAAATTGAATTTTTAACCTCTATAGGTCGCAACATTGCAGCGCTCAATGTCAGCGTTGCAATGCTTGCTTGCGCAAGGTGCAACACGCTTTTTTTTTCTTTTTTTTTTTCCCATCAACCTACGTAACATTGTAACGCTTTGGTATACTGTTACAACGCTACCCTGTTTTACAGCAAATTGGCATCGAGACAGCATCAAGTCTTCACAAATTCTAGCATTGCAATGCTGCTTTGATGGCAAAATAGTAATTTTATCGACTTATTCTAATTAGGTGATTTTTGGCTTGTTTTTGTTTCTTTTAGCTCCAAACTTCTTCCAATTACTCCAAAGTACTTTTGGGACTATTTTACCAATAAAATTGGGATTTAAGAAAATTAATAGTATAAAATAAGGGAGTTAATATGTAAAATATAGCTCTTTTCAAAACTAGCTCATGAACGACCCGAACTTAAAATTATAGACTCATTTGCAGAAATAAATGCCCAAAACAACTAAGCCCTTAAAATTTGATCAAATAAAACAACAATTTAGTAAATCAAAGTACCAAACTTCGAAAACATCTATTATGCAATTTCCCAAAAATAAAAGTCCACTAAAGACCCGCAACTGCACTCTTCGCGTTGTAGATATATTTATATGTCTATGGATATTTCTGGTCATCAATAAGTCGACCCTTTACAAATTGCTCGTAATTACAACTGGGTCAAATTACCGTTTTACCTCTGTAATTACTTCTTTCTCCTTAAGTCCCATTGATCCTTTAATGAACAATCTGTTTATGGTCCTTCCATAAACAAATCCCTCTTGAATCAACGAGAGGGAGAGAGCCCTTGTTCAAGACTTGCAGTCAGCACTTAGTAGACATAAACCAAACAACAAGCATGAAATAACAAACAAGCCTCTTAAGTAGAAATCTAATCACTCAAGCGTTCTAAAGCTCTTCTAAATGAATCCTAAAAGTTCCTTAGGCAGCCTTAAACCTCAAATAAAGCACTTCAAATAAAATATAACAAAACCAAGTATGTTGGTGAGTTAGAACTGATTTTACAGCACCCTAAGTCAATTCGAAAAGCTCTAAACGGAGTCCTAAGGTAGAGAACTCACCAAGAAAACTTTGTTTCCTTATCAACTGATTAGTTCTGATACTCTTCCAAACCTACAATATAAGCTTCCAAATGTTAAAGACTAGTCTAAGCAACCTTAATCCAGTTTAAAAAGGAGTTCAAAGTCTCCAGGGTTAGAGAATTTATATAGCGCATTACTCTAAACCCTAGAATCATAATTGTAAATAATGAAAAATAAATAAATATGCTAAATATGAATTCTGAATAGGTTGGTTGTTCGAAGCGCCAATAAATATATTCAAGGCATTCTCTTCCAGATAACAGATGTACCAGATGCAACATAAATCAACATTGGCAGACGTACGCAGACTTCTCCCTCATGCCTCAAAGTGTCCCACAAAGGGGACCAATAACAATTTAAAACATTCAGCAAGTCCAAATAATGTTGAGATTTGCCTTGTGGAACTGGTTTGGTGAACATATTAGCAGGGTTATCAGGAGTACCAATTTTCATCACTTTAACTCTTTGCTTACCTCTTAAGAAGAGATATCTTACATCGATGTCCTTAGTTCTCTCATGATGAACTTGATCCTTGGCTTGGCATATTGCACTCAAACTATCACAATATATAATAGCTTGGCCATGATGTAAACTAAGATCTCCAACTAACCCCGTCAGCCATATTTCCTCTTTAGCAGCTTCTGTCATGGCCATGTACTTTGCTTCGGTAATAGACAAAGTATCTGTAGGCTGTAAGGTTGCCTTCCAACTAACAATAAAACCATCTAGAGTGAACATATAGCCAGTCATAGACCTCCTATTGTCAACATTTCCAACATAGTCAGAATCAGAATAACTGTTCACCAAACACTTTGTGTCATTCCCATAAACGAGACCAACATCAGACATACCTCTTAGGTAACGAAAAATCCTTTTAACAACTTGCCAATGCTTCTTCCTAGGTTGGCCCATGAACCTGCTAACAACACTAACATCATGGGCAAGATCAGGCCTAATACAGACTATAGTATACGAATAAGGGTGGGTACCTTATTCTGGTAAAACTCGCAGTTTGTATTGTTAAACATATTCTATTATCAATAAAGATGTTATTGACGTTTATTCAATAAAACTGTTGTTGAATATGTAAATTACACTTGTAAAGACTAAATCTAATAAACTAAATATAGATGACTATTATATGAATACTTGAACTTTATGTGGAGACATAAGAGTAGATCAAGTTCAGTAAATAACAAAACGGTCTATAGTATATGAATAAGGTTGAGTACTTTATTCTGGTAACACTATTGGTTGCGACCCACTTTGTAGTTGTTACAATTTGTTATATGTGCTACAACTAAAGTCATCCTGATTCGTTCATGTATTGACATGAGGAGCGGGAGCGTCCAATGCAATGAGTTCACATAAGATCAGACCAAGAAATAAGTCACTCTTACTTTATAACGTTGTTTACTGTTTAAGACTAATGATAGCTCGTAGAAATACAAGCTATTGTTACCTTTTACTTAGAATTATGAGGGCTAATAAGCAGAATATGCATTAATAATACAAAGGTTCATGTGGAAAAGTGAGCTTGCATCGATCAACACTGAAAATTCTCACTAACCTTATATCATGCATTATCATGCATCAAAGTGTATTTTTGTAGTCATTGTAGGAATCGATCGCACACATTGATCCTAGACCATCGCAAAGTTGATCGCACGCGTTGATCCTAGAACATTGCAAAGTTGATCGCATGCGTTGATCTTCATGAAGACCAGTTCGTCGCATGAAATGCTATAACTACAGAACAATAGCCATGATAAGAGGACGATTGCAAGGTGGGTGGAATGCGTTGATACTTCAAGAAGAAACAATCATGAACGCATACCTTGGGAGTATCAACAAGATAAGTTGATGTTGACATTGCCCATACTGCGACAAAGGTAGCAGTGAGGCAGAATGCAATCATGAACCCTGTCGGCGTTTAAGCTCTATGAATAGCACCTTGTACCTTCACTTCAAAGCATCCGAGCTTCTGCCTTAAGGTAGATGCTTGCGATCATAGATGAGAGCATGAGCGAGATTTTGTTTGAGGATTCTT